>NC_139645.1:15013240-15118240 GCF_964638095.1 Poromitra crassiceps | reverse complement strand
AACACTAAAAAAGAATAATAATTCAGCAGAACTACAAACATCTGTATACTGTAGCATCCATGCTACACCAGAGTCCTGCACCGGGCCGGGTGCCCGCGCAACCTGCACAAAGCTTCAGGTGTGGCTGGGCAGTGGGTGAGAACAATCTAGGAGCCATGCCATGGCATGGGTGCCTGTGTTGCTCGAGTTGTTCAGTTGTCCATGACACCACAAACACACACACACACACACACACACACACACACACACTCACCTGGTCATGGCGTGGCGAAACCACATCATGACATCAATGTGTGTGTGGTGTGAGCACCTTGAGCTGGGAGTGGCCAGTTTGTCAGGTGTGCTGGGAGTGGCCACCTACTTATAGAAGTTCTCAATCGGCTCCTTGTACATCTCCATGGCCACCAGCTTTTTCAGCTTCGTGGTAGAACGAAGCTCTCCTCCGGTGATGGAGAAGTCCTGGTCTAGTACAATCCACTTCTGGATGCGCTGGGCGTTGGAGGCAGCATTCTCGTTGACGCGGTTGATTCCCTCCTGGATGGCGTCATGGACGGCGCGGTCTCGGCCTTTGCCACATGCCAAGAAGCTGGTAGTGGTCCTGCGCACAGTGGACACAACCTGACCCTGGTAGACGCCATCTGCTCCTTCATCTTCTCTCAGACTCGTAGCACGCCCATGAAGAATGTGGGATGCACCTCCTTGAGGGTGTTTACCAGAGAGCCCCTTGAGGGTGTCTGGCTGTAGCCCGTCCGACCTTCATGGTGACCTTCATGGTGACCCGGATGTCGGCCTTCTGAGCTGCGATGTAGCAGAGAGGCAGGTTGCTGACCACAGCCTCCTGAGCCTGGGTGGCGTCTGTCAGACACAAATGGCTGGTGGCGAACGCTGTCCATGTCAGATTCTCGAGGCTGTGCACGGCTCCCTCGGGCTGGCCTGAGGTTCCTGAGGTGTAGGTGAGCAAGCATGCAGCACTGGTTGGGCTTCTGGCAGGAGATGCTGTCATCAAGGAAAGCGTCTGGCTCCTCACATCCAATCATCTGCCACATGTACAGATGTTGTTCTCTTAGCTTCTTCTTTTTAGAGCATCCTCGTAATGGATAATAGCTTTCAAGTGCAGCAGCTGGTCATTAACCTGAAGGATCTTCTGCAGCTGTTTGTGGTCCTCGACCACGATGACATTGGCCTTGCGGTCCTCTGCTACATGCTGGCACGCCTCGGGAGGGTCGGTGCAGCACCGTCTATGCCCACAGGAAAGGCACCTGCCGAAATGGCACAATGTCAGTGTGTTGTCACATTCTGCCGCCCTTTGCTGCGAGATACAAGTCTGAAATGACACAATTTCAAAGACACACGGAGTCACGGAGGTGCAGACGCGTGAACCCGTCTGGCAGCCTGTGCACTGCAGCTCCAGCACAGGCTGCCTTGCCTCCAGCTGGCTCTTTGCCGCGGAGTTCTCAGGGGAGAGAAGCTCGGACTCTAAAATACAGGAAGTCAGATGTGCTGGGCACAATCGATGGGACTTCTTCAGCTGGCCTACTTTAGCTCTCTCTCTCTCTCTCTCTCACACACACACACACACACACACACACACACACACACAGACACTGAATGGTGATCAGCAACAGCATTTAAACAGGAGCCTCCCACCACTGACTGTCCTCAGAATATTGTTTTTTCCCACTCAACAACTTTATCTCTCTCTCTCTCTCTCCTCTCTCTCTCTCCTCTCTCTCCTCTCTCTCTCTCTCTCTCTCTCAGTGTTGAGGAGCAGCTTCACTACATGCAGTTAATTAGTAGTTTAACTGTACTGTATTTTGCAGGAGATTGGTGGCAATTTAAATTAAAAATCTGGATAGTATTGTTTTGGTTAATTCATTTTTTCAGTTAAGTCATTTTGACCCATAGTTAATTACTGCAACAATTGTTGTCTTTCCGTCTTCTGCAGGGGGTGTGTTTGTGAGTGTTTTCCTTCATTGGATATTTTGCTCGCAGGTTCTAACGCCCGGTGGCTTTTACACTTTGTTACTGATCACTGATCAAATCAGAGGTAACCTGGTGCATACTCATCAGTGATCAGTAACCTGGTGCATACTCATCAGTGATCAGTAACCTGGTGCATACTCATCAGTGATCAGTAACCTGGTGCATACTCATCAGTGATCAGTAACCTGGTCCATACTGATCAGTGATCAGTAACCTGGTCCATACTGATCAGTGATCAGTAACCTGGTGCATACTCATCAGTGATCAGTAACCTGGTGCATACTCATCAGTGATCAGTAACCTGGTCCATACTGATCAGTGATCAGTAACCTGGTCCATACTGATCAGTGATCAGTAACATGGTGCATACTCATCAGTGATCAGTAACCTGGTCCATACTGATCAGTGATCAGTAACCTGGTGCATACTCATCAGTGATAGGTAACCTGGTCCATACTCATCAGTGATCAGTAACCTGGTCCATACTGATCACTGATCAGAAACCTGGTCCATACTCAAACCTGGTCCATACTGATCACTGATCAGAAACCTGGTCCATACTCAAACCTGGTCCATACTCATCAGTGATCAGTAACCTGGTCCATACTGATCAGTGATCAGTATGGACCAGGTTACCTCTGATTTGTCACACATACGACGAAAACACACTTGTGCTGCAAGTCAGTTTTGATTGCACACTGCCATTCAGGTTGAAAGCTGTTATTATTATTAATCTGCAGGGCTTTTGGAAGAAATTCACATCAGTACAGACATAGATGATGCCATTTTGTTTGTGTGGTATTCATATTGTATGCACAACATTTGCAGACTTTGGTAAAGAGAGCTGATGGATATACACTAAACGGTGCATTTGACATACAGAAAGTCTGCATCCTCTCTTTGAAAAGCTCATGTAGCCTTTTTGAGAGAGAGAGAGAGAGAAAAACATTTTCAATGATCAGTGAGATTACATTAGTCTCAGATGCTCACTCTGAATATTAAGGATACAGAATACTCTCAAAAATAATAAACAAGCGATTTCGCAAAAGCTGCGTCCACATTATGCAAATTTCCAAAATGCCGGATGGTAGGGGCGGCCCACCCTACTCTGCCTCTGCCACCCTGATTTCGAGATCCTCCCTCCCTTACCCAATTGGCATGAACACAACATACATATACACTTGACCTCGAGCCTGCATTTCCAAATTTGTCTTTGAAAGACATCAATTTTGTCAAAATCGACCAACATTCTTGGTAAAGTTGGTAAACACGCTGGTGGCCAGATACTGTACATCATTCTCTAGTAACTGTTTTGGGGGAAATCCCAGTGGGGGGGGGGGGGCGGCGGCGGCGCCGCACACACACACACACACACACACACACACACACACACACACACACACATCCTTACAAATCAGATCCTTACTTTGGAATATATATATTTTTTTTATATATTTGATACTGTAGACTTTGGTATCTATACATTTTTAGATATTTTTTAGACTGCACTTCAGTACTGGATCCACTCTCTTCAGATATCAAAAGGCCATACTGTACCTAACTGAAGCGCTCTGCCAGTAGATACAGATGCATGAGTGTGAATCAATTTTTTATTCTCTCTCTTTCATCCATCCAATCCATGCAGGTTCTTATTTCTTCTTATGAACATGCTTGAGACAAGTTACAGTTTTTCACAATTGTTAACACACAAAAAGCGAAAATTCGGCACAATTTGCACAACCTTCACTTCATGTAATCGCTCGACCCAATTTGGCACTACTTCACACTCCCTTATCTGCATTAGACTCTGACTTTCCTTCTTTACACTCTGATGTCAATTACACATCACCTTGTTGTCAAAACACTACACACAATGTTCAGTTGTTGCACACACTTCTCAAGTACAATCTCAAAACATCAACCTACAACACACAAATATTCAAATCTCTAAACAGTCAGGTCTGTTGAGCAATTTGCAATCAGGACTGCAGCATAAAAGTGCCTTGAGCCTCTGTTCTACAGTCTTTAAAGTACTGTACTGTTATAACACTTTTTTTTGCTGCATATTTGTGTGATGTTTTATGTTTGACTATGAAAAAAGTAGGCCTACATGAGACATTTTACAAAAGGAGAAATGGCTCATTCTCCAGAGTCATTGTCATTCATATGGTGTGTTCCATTTCTATGATTGTGTTTTCAATTTTGCACTTCAGTGTGCTGTAAATGCTTGGTAGTGTGCAGCAAATGCTTAGTTGTGTGTACTCAATGAATGGTATGTGTGTGTCATTTGAAAATATGGCTGTGTGTACCAAATGAAAACACCAGTTACATTTTGTGAACAGTTAAAAGATTTGATGGCATCAAGTCATCTTGCAAAGGGAGTGTCAAGTTTAGCATTTTGTGTGTGAGGTTTTCAGTTTTGTGTGTGCAGTTTTGAGAAAGCCGTTATTGTTTTGAGAAACGTGTGTTACGTAATTTGTCCTTGTGTAGGCTACAGTAGGAAAAAGATAAGAGAATTGTTCAGATTAGGGTTGGGACGGTGTAGGCAGATGTCTCCAGGGTTCCTTTACTCAATGTGAGTAAAGGAGTGAGAGGAGTGAGGAGGTGTTGCCCTCAGGATGTGAAGCCTTGATCTGACGACGGAGAAATCTGAGACATATCGATGAATTTGGCTGCTCAACTACTTTCAAGGTCCTCCGTTCGTTTAACTTTTTTTACGGTCTTTATTTTCGTGAAATCCACAAACTTTGAAGGCTTCTCAGGCTGAGCAGCGCCGCAGAGATCCAGGGCGAAAGGAAGGAAAGAAGCAAAATGGCATCATGGCTGATGTGTTGCTTGATGATGTGTAGGCCGAGGGGCACGTTCAAGAGAGCGAGAGAGAGAGAGAGAGAGAGAGAGAGGGAGAGAGGGAGGGAGAGAGAGAAAGGGAGAGGGAGGGAGGGAGGGAGAGAGAGAGGGAGAGAGAGAGGGAGGGAGGGAGAGAGAGAGGGAGAGAGGGAGAGAGAGGAGGAGGAGGAGGAGAGAGAGAGCCTGACTGACAGCAATGAAAAAAGTAATTAGGATTACCTATAAAATGGGCCACCCTCCATGCCTATAGAGAAGAGAACACCTCTTGTGTGCGGTAAAGCAGATACGTCAGCAAGAAGGGCATAAATAAAGCAGTTCAGTATATTAAGCCTTTTTGTGGTTTGGTTTAATACTTTCACAACATTTTAATATTTAGTATTTTAGTCATACAACTATGGGTGGCAGACGGGGTCAGAAATGTAAAAAAAAAAAAAAAAGTTTTACCCACTTCATCTGATGTTTAGAGACATTTTGCTAATTTTCAGGGCTAGCTTTAGAACTGCCGGTGACAGCTGTGGCCGGAAAACAGATTTAGCCTATTTATTTAGAACCTTTTATCAGATTTCTTTGCATTTCGCCTGTTGAAATTGTTTTTTTTTTAATAATTACCATGCAATATAATGACAATTCCAAAAAAATAAATAAAACCATTTCAACAAGGTGAATTGCACAAAAAAAAGAAAAAACACATAGTCATAATTATCTTTTTTGCCCCCTTGTTTTTTAATTTCACAGACATTTAATGAACTTTCAAGGGCATTTTTTGCCCCAGCCCGCGCTGACCCTGGTGGCAGACAGCAGCTGCCTGTCAGCTGCCTGCCTATGCGTCTTGGTAATGGATTCAGATATTGGAAGTCACTCGTGTTACACTGCACTCCGTTATGAACGCTCCTCACATCCAGCTGCCAAGGGCGTCTCGGCTCTGTAGGCCGGCCCACACTGCTCTAATGATAGGACGGCATGATTAAAGATGTTGAGAGTGGTACCCAGCGAGTTTTCTCATCCTGTTATCTTCACACTCCATCACCTCCTTATTCAATCCAAATCAAGTGCGGCATTTCAACAACGTGTCGATGGAATTCTGTCACTTTTTGTTTTCAAATCACCAAACAAAAATGAGTGGATCATCATTTTCAGCTCTGCGAGCAGAGTTGGATGGGGTTTTCTTAGTTGTTGCCCCATTCCATCTGTTTGTTAAGGTTCACTCATACAATACGGTAGGTACAGTACATGTAGGTCATTTCAGCTGGAGAATTTCACAGACAATTACTAGAGGAGTGATAGAGATTTCTATCCTGTGTACTGCTTTTCCGCAAACTCCCAATCAGAATTATTTTATTCGGCCATAGTATGTTTGCACATACACGGAAATTGTCTTGGTGTTGTAGAAGGTGCACACGTTACATGAGATAACACACTTAATAACATACAAAGAAAAATACAATAACAACAACACTAAATTGAAATAGAAAAATAAATATGAAAATAATGAAATGAATAATGAAAATATGAATATTAATAATCATAAATTGAAACTCCCATGTCCTACAGTAGTGTGTGAGTTAATTGCGTCCCCGGTCAGCGTGTCAGTTAATTTGAAACCGTTGAATTATGTCCCAGAGGTTGGTTGTTATGGTTATGTTCTCTCAATTAGCTACTAAAGGCACTTTTATCCAGCACTTTTAATGTAATTTTGTACTTTTTGAATGCAATTTTTACTTGTTTACTTGCTATATTCTGTTTTTACTGTTGACTGTACGTGGTATTATGTGGCTGTCTCTTTTTTAACCCTGTTGCTGCTGTAGCACTGAAATTTCCCCTTGTGGGACGAATAAAGGATGATCTTATCTTATCTTATCTTATCTTATCTTATCTTATCATGGTTAAATAAGAAACACGTTCGTTAAAGAAATGTAAATGTGGCTTACGTTGGGAATCAAACTCCCGTCTCCGGCATCTGTCTTTTACGCCTCCATCACCGCCAGCCACGACACCTTATAGCACCCGCCTCTTTATTTCAGGCACTAGTGCCTATATCGCCCCCTGCTGGTGCAGTACCTTCACGCACGCGTGGTTTTACTGGGCAGAATCTATTGTTTGCCACCCAGCATCATCAACTTTACCTTACGAGGCCTTTGGACAATAATGCGGTGCTTTACTGCTCAAGGATCATGTCCAGTGAGCCGCTCAGTAGCCCAGACGTGGAGAATCCAGACCCCTGACACAAACAGACGCTGACAGATGCTCTCTCCATCATCCTGCTTAATATTAAACAGCTACTTACAAATTGATGACACAAAATAATTAATTTGATGATTTTATTATAGCCCTAAAGCAATTTACAAGCTTCCACCAAGAAACTAGCCCAGCAGGACTGTAACCATAGAAACATATACAGTAGCTAGTGTCCATGGCTACACAGCAGCAGAACATAACAATATAACCAAATGTATCCAAATCCAGTCATTGCGTTCAGCCTCTAGTCAGTAGTCAGCCATAGATATAGAGATCTATTGTCTGGTGCACAACTCTTGAAAAGTTTTTAAGGACCGTCCCCTAAGACCAAAACAAAATGCGTGACAGGCATATGAATTGACCAACCACGGACCTCGTTATGTGCGTGGCGCATAACGAGGTCAATTTGAACGAGGGCAACACCCCCTCCCTCCTCTCACTTCTTGGACGGGACAATTTGAACAAGGCACCAATGCACACAGAGAGCTATTGGAGCCAGGGGATTTCCTCTGGCAAAACCCGGAAATGCTGACTTGTCATTCAGACCCTCCGCCGACGTGAGCCTCTAACGAGCAATCAGAAGTTGTGCGCGCGCCAGCTGCCCCTGTGGCCGTCAGGTGAGTGACGAGAGCAGAGTGATGTAAGACAGCGCCGAGGAGGAAAGTCCACGAAAGCCAGGTTTGAATTGAGCATTGTGCTTCATGTGACCACCAGCTGCTCCTGACCAGGACCCACTGAGCACCAAATGGCCTTCACATGGTCTTTGGTTGATAGGTCAGAGGGTCTGCCAGCACACTGGCCGCTAACTTACTGAGGCATTCACATCTGAATGCCTTGGTTATAATCAGTCTTTGATTTTTGATTCCACCCCGCCCCCTGCTGGACTCCATACACTCTCTCTGACTGTGAGCCAATCAAATCAGAGCAACAATGGCTCTATCGAGACTCCTGATTGGCTGCCTGATTACAGTTTTTCTTGATTGCCAAGACATATTTCTTGAAATTATGCTCCATTCTCAAAACTCAGCAAAAAATGCATAACTGCAGATCTTCATAAACTTCAAGGTTCCATGTCCAAAACCAAACTCTCCACTCAAAACTTACATCTAAACCGAACTTTGCCTTCAGACATGACTCAAACGCCATCAAATACACACACTACAAAATAGCCGTTGCACACTGGTGAGATCAATTCAAAACACTACCAGAAAAACCTGTTACTGCAATAAATACTGGCACTTAACCCCCTGAACAACCTCTTTACATGATGAACACAATATGAAGACACAACACAAGTAGACCTACATTTTCTATTTTAATTCCTCAATGGACTGTAGTAACATACACTGAAATTGATAATGAACTGTTAAAGAACATAGAATACAGTAAAATAATCCCCATGTATTTACCAATATAAACCAAAGAAAAAATGCCTTATCCACCCCTGGCAAGCCTCAACCATAATACTGCATCTAAACAGGCCTCCTCATGGCCGTTTTATCCATCTATTCTGCGCTTCTGATTGTGTGTGAAGATTGTTGACAAGGCTGTAAAGCATCTTGTAACTGTGTTTATTATTATTATGAGTGGTCATATATAGGCCTATCAGCTCGCCTAACGACTGCTCTTTGGCTGGCCCATCGCGCCCTGCACCCCCACATCGTCACCTCCCTCAGACAACGGTGCCACAGACAGGTGAGCCACAGACAGGTGAGAGACAGACAGGTGAGACACAGACAGGTGAGAGACAGAAAGGTGAGAGACAGACAGGTGAGACACATACAGGTGAGACAGACAGGTTAGAGACAGACAGGTGAGAGACAGACAGGTGAGACACAGACAGGTGAGAGACAGACAGGTGAGACACATACAGGTGAGACAGACAGGTTAGAGACAGACAGGTGAGAGACAGAAAGGTGAGAGACAGAAAGGTGAGACAGACAGGTGAGACACAGACAGGTGAGAGACAGACAGGTGAGAGACAGACAGATGAGAGACAGACAGGTGAGAGACAGACAGGTGAGAGACAGACAGGTGAGAGACAGACATGTGAGGGACAGACAGGAAAGAGACGGACAGGTGAGAGACAGACAGGTGAAACACAGACAGGAGAGAGACGGACAGGTGAGGGACAGACAGGAGAGAGACAGACAGGTGAGACACAGACAGGAGAGAGACGGACAGGTGAGAGACAGACAGGTGAGGGACAGACAGGAGAGAGACGGACAGGTGAGAGACAGACAGGTGAGGGACAGACAGGTGAGAACCAGGCTGACAGGCCCAAACAGGAACACACTCTTCAAACATCACATCAACACACACACACACACACACACACACACACACACACACACACACACACACACACACACACACACACACACACACACACACACACACACACACACAGACACACACACACACACACACACACACACACACACACACACACACACACACACAACCACCACAAATAAGATTGTTGGACCTGTCAGACGGCACACCGACTCTGCCACATGATATAACACTTGCTATAACTCAGGAGCCAGAAGGGAAACCTCTCAGCTGCACTTCCCCCTCCTTCCAAATATATATATATAGATATATATCCTTACGAGCAGCAGCTTTGTGTGCTAAACAAACGGCCTCATGTCTGTGCTTCTGCAGTGGCATCATGTCTGTATATACTGTATGTGCACCGTGATCTGTGGACATTTTTATATACGGTTTCTAGTGTTCACTACACCTTTAGGGAGAGAATAACATGTAATGAGCTCACTGTCTGGGGAGCGAGAGAGGGGGGAGAGAGAGGAAGAGGGTGGGAGAGTGAGAGAGGGAGGGAGGGAGAGAGACAGAGAGAGGGAGAACAAGATATATTGATTAATTATGGAGGGACGAGGAAATTGATCAGAAGGAAGAAGAATTGGTTCAATTCAAGAGGAGAAGGAGCTCATTTCTCTCTCTCTCTCTCTCTCTCTCACTCACACACACACACACACACACACACACACACACACACACACACACACACACCATAATTATTTATAATTTGACACATTTCTCAGATTGACTGCTTTGCTGATCATTTTGAAGACGCTTTAAGACTTATTTGTGTTCCCTTGCTTTCAATGCCTCTTGTAGCTGTTACAATATGTTTGCTGTTATGTTGAAATTGTGGTTGTCTTGTTTTTTGTTTTCGTGATCTCATATTTGTAATGACTTAGCTGTCATTGTGAAGCATTTCATAACCTTGGTTTTAAAGTAAAGTTCTTCCTTGCCCCATGATGATGACCAACCTTTCCACAGAGTTTCATGTGAATCCATTCAGAACCATATGAGATATCGTATCAGTAGACAAACAGTACGGTGAGCAGACAGATTTGTTGCTTCCACCCGGGTTGGGGTTTTATCCTGTTTGGCTGTCTGGATGAGATTAGTATTGCAAGACAACGTTGATAATGTAGGAGGACATTATGATTTTAATCCAATCTGTAATCATTCCGCCTGGACAGCATGTATTACTTTATTTTTTCTATAAATGACTATATTGGTCTATCATTTCTCTCATAGTCCAGAATGTGTACTCCTGCCTACAAAATATTTGGAATTTTGAATCACATAGCATCGATCCAGAAAGTGAAAGACCTGACAGGGGACGTAATTCAAAGTGACTGACACACTGGACAAAAGGTGACACTGACACGCTGCCTCGGCGGGGCTATTACAAGCTTTGGTGTGATATCGGATTGCTAGATTTTGGCTTTTTGCACAATAATTTTTTTTATTGTAGGGCTAGTATGTAGTTGCATCTTGTATTGTTTAGTTTTTGCTCCCATAAGTGTAGAAAGTCCCAAAAAATAAGATACCAATATGCAATTAGAGCACAAAATAGTGTTTTTTGTTCATCTCAATTTTGTATGTAAACAACTTTTGAATTATCCAAAGGTACCCAGACCCCTGTCCATAGAGGGCGCTGTTAGAGTTTCTGGACTGTAGACAGAGGGCAGATTTGTTTAGAGATCTACCTGTTTTTGTTATTTAATTTGCAACATGACTTGCATTCAGTTCAGTTGTTAGTGCCAACTAAAACGGATTCCAAAATTATATTTAGATGTGTTTTTTTTACGTACTGTTGGCTTTGACTGTGTACTGTAAATTCTGAGCTGTAAATCCTGAATTGAGATTCAGGCAATATTGTGCTATTGCTACTGTATACTTGTTGCAATAATGTCTTCCTTCTTCTGTGGTGGCTGGGGGCCCTTAGTAGGTATCTGTGACCAAGGGCTCTTTGTCTCATAATCCTCGTATCAGTTGAGTGTGTTTACAGTGCTACAATTGCAAACTAGTAGAAATGGCTGACAACGTGGGACCTCTAGGCTCAGTGAGAATACAAAACATGTTGCATTTTTAATCACGTCAGTCCCCTGGGTGCTGTGAGGACTCCAGCACCCCGCCTCTGATTGCTCTGGTTAGGTCGCTCGCTATTCAACAACATGCTCTGCTCTCCATGTTCTGCTGTGGGACGCTTGCATCACATGGACCTGAACTGATTTCCATAAACATCTCCCATGTGGTTACCTTAGAAACACTGTGGTTCGCAACGTCCTCATGGGGGTCCATAGCAAACAGACGGATTGTTAAAATTCAGCATTAATTTACAGGAAGTGAACACAATTAGAGTATGGTATCAAACATGATGTAATCCAAAATCATATTATCTAACAAAATAAATATTTTCAGATTTGGGTCCATGAGACAAAGGCTCAGCAGATGAGGGTCTGTGTCTAATGTGGACTAAATTATGGAGCCTTAATATCCTTAATATAAAAAGGTTGAGAATAACTTGCCTTAGAATCTCAATAAACCAGATCATCACTAAATATTTATTTTTTACTTGAAAAAAGTTGTAGCAGCAGCAGCAGAAGAAGAAGAAGAAGAAGAAGAAGAAGAAGAAGAGAAAATAGCTCCTGCCCTTTAGTAGTTGCCCTTTTTTTCAAATATGACGTCTCAACTTCAAATACTGTAAGTCTCACAATTAGGCTGTATACAGCGATATGGTACATTAGAAAGGAGTAATAAGGTAAGATTATTTTCTCCTGTGCTGAGTAGCTGTCAACTGTCCGTTTGGATAAAAAGCTATTCATTATTTTTGCCCTTTAATAACAGTATTCCAACTCGGTGTTGATCTATCTGAAATTATATGGGACAGGAGTTTGTCTATAGTACAACTCTGCTCAATTAACAGCAGACACCAGCTGATTCTATTTAAAGTTGCTCACCATCTTCATTACTCCAAGCACAGGTTACACAGTATTTATCCTTCTGTCTCACCACTATGTGATAAGTGTCAAGTCTCAGAGGGCACACTGTCTCATGCTTTTTGGTTCTGCCAAATATTTGACTGGTACTACAAGTCCTACAAAATAACCCTACAGACGGAGGCAGAACTCGCCATCTTCGGCTGCTCTGAGTCCTCTCTGAACTTCCCTACAGCTGTGCAACAATCTCTGACGCCGGGGACAACTGTTGCCAAAAGACTTATTCTGAAGGAATGGAAGTCCTCCTCTTCACCTTCTTTTCAGGTGTGGCTGATGGACATGATTTCTGTAATACAGATGGAGAGACTCAGGTCCCTGAGAACCAACTCGTTCAAAAGGTTCTCAGCTGCCTGGGACCTGTTTTTGGCCTACTTTGACGAGGTTAAGAATGTGAAAGTGACTGAGGTTAGGGGTGGTATCTCACGTGGGATCTCATGTGCATTGTCTCTTGCAAGCGCATAAGCACCTTGTGCGACTGATAGCACCAAGTTGTAATGATGAATGTTGATGATATATATTTTTTCTCTTTCTTTCTTTTCCTGTGTCTGAGCCTGTTTGTCTTGTTTGTATGTTCTATAAAAATTGAAAATAAAAAAAATATATATATTAATAAAAAAACAGCATTCCGTGTGGCTGGATGATGGAGCTATGACATTCTTATTGCAGTTTTCCTATTGCAATTATCTCTCTCCAATAAATGAAGCCATTATTTTACAGTAGGTTATCATGGCCCAACGGCTGTATGCATTAATAACCCAAGAGGATAATCCCCAAGGTAAACCTGTCATGCCGTGCCTCTTAAGAATAGCGAGCGGGTGTTTAATGTCAAAACCATTCATAACGTAATGAAATAATACGGAACTGTAACCATCGAATAATATCCAGAAAATTATTCTTGTAACATTTTACACTCTAACAATTAGAATGACATTTTTTATATTCTGTCCTAATAATAAAAACAAATCTCTCTCACAACGGGCACACAACACGTACACACGCGCACGTGCACACTCACACACACGCACGCACGCACGCACGCACGCACGCACGCACGCACACACACACACACACACACACACACACACACACACACACACACACACACACACACACACACACACACACACACACACACACACACTAGATGTGTGCTCAGTTGAGTGAGTTGACTGTACCTCCTCAAACATTCAGCCTCCTGTTGTGTGCGCCGTCTACCTCCACAGAAAGACAATATGATGAAAACATGACAGTGTTAATAACTATTTTGCTCTCTAAAAAGGGGCTAAAAAGCCCTCTCAGTGACAGGCCCATCAGCTCAAGCACAATAAAGCATTTCTCTGTAAAAGTGATGAATAAAATAGAAATTGACTTGCTAACTCCGAAATGTTGAGTTGAATGGGAGAGAGTTTCAGTCTCAAATCATTTTTCCTACACAGTCTGTGCCTGGACCTATTTTGCACGAGGGCCGAAAACTCAGTCTCACACAGATATCAGGTATCGAACGTTGGCCGGGTTAATGTAGCGAGTGTTGGCCGGGTCGAGTGTTGGCCGGGTTAAATAGGCACAAATACAACTGGCCCTTTTGCTTGGCAGAAATGATCTGGCTAAATCATGACTTTTCCAGATGGTTTCCAGGACTTTATAATCTGCCCATGACCTTGCCCGCATCATAACCCCACCGCCTCAAAACATATATTAGGTTGATTGATCCAGTAGAACACACACACACACACACACACACACACAGACACACGAATGCATGATCCCCTCCAGGCTTTCCGCCTGGCGGAGATAATAAATTGCACTCAATTATAGCAATGTAGAGAAATATGGAAATATGTATCCAAGTCACTAAGTGCCTTTACTGATGTCATCCCAGATGATTTGTGGATAGAGCAGTGGTTCTCAGCCTTGGGTTGGGACCGCCCAGGGGGTCGCGAGATAATTTTGGGGGGGGGTCATGAGATGATTTATGGAATTGGAAAAACATAGGCTATACTGCACTATACAGATATTATCACAGCTAGTTTTTTCCAGACTTTTCTCAAAGAATGTTCCCGCCCTTTTAGTTCTTTTTTCAGCCTCTAGGCCTCCTCTGATAACGAATCAAATGAAACAAGCTAAAAAGGGAGGATCATCCCTACAGGTATGCATAATGCAAACCATAGGGTCACAGGTGGGCATCACTTCCTTTTAAGGAGCCATGAAGCTAAAACGTTTAGAACCACTGCACACAGCACGAGAATAAAATCAGACATCAAGAGAGTCAGTCTTATACAAATGGTTGGATTGAAGGGGTAATTTTTTAAGTGATAATCTGTGAGATCGTGGTGTTTCCATTTTTTTTATTCTGGTGCCATCTTTAGTGATAAGCGATCGTTGATGTGGTGTGGTGCTCTGCACTGCACTTCCCAGAAATCACTTGCTAACCCTAACCCCACACAGACAAGACATGAACTTTTATGCTGAACACAACAACAGAATACAAGCCTGTCTGACAGCAACCATGTTTACAGAGACTGTAATATCTATAGAAAAATACCATTATGTTTTATGAAACAATGTGCTAACTGCTGTACATCTATTACAGTTGATAGGCATATGCAAATACTAACATTAAATTGACAAACGATGTGCACGCTGCAGAAGTATTATAGCATCTGCATCACTCCTCTCGTCATCTCATCCTGGAGTGTTTTTCCCCTTGGAAAGATGCCCCCGATGTGAACTCTAGTCTAGGAGTGAAGGTTTTGACCGGACAATAGATGCCATCGATGTTAACTCTAGTCTAGGAGTGAAGGCTTTGACCAGACAATAGATGCCATCGATGTTAACTCTAGTCTAGCAGTGAAGGCTTTGACCCCGACAATAGATGCTCCCGATGTTAACTCTAGTCTAGGAGTGAAGGCTTTGACCGGACAATAGATGCCATCGATGTTAACTCTAGTCTAGCAGTGAAGGCTTTGACCGGACAATAGATGCCATCGATGTTAACTCTAGTCTAGGAGTGAAGGCTTTGACCGGACAATAGATGCCACCGATGTTAACTCTAGTCTAGGAGTGAAGGCTTTGACCGGACAATAGATGCCACAGATGTTAACTCTAGTCTAGGAGTGAAGGCTTTGACCGGACAATAGATGCCCCCGATGTTAACTCTAGTCTAGGAGTGAAGGCTTTGACCGGACAATAGATGCCCCCGATGTTAACTCTAGTCTAGCAGTGAAGGCTTTGACCGGACAATAGATGCCATCGATGTGAACTCTAGTCTAGGAGTGAAGGTTTTGACCGGACAATAGATGCCATCGATGTTAACTCTAGTCTAGGAGTGAAGGCTTTGACCGGACAATAGATGCCACCGATGTTAACTCTAGTCTAGGAGTGAAGGTTTTGACCGGACAATAGATGCCATCGATGTTAACTCTAGTCTAGGAGTGAAGGCTTTGACCGGACAATAGATGCCACCGATGTTAACTCTAGTCTAGGAGTGAAGGCTTTGACCGGACAATAGATGCCACAGATGTTAACTCTAGTCTAGGAGTGAAGGCTTTGACCGGACAATAGATGCCCCCGATGTTAACTCTAGTCTAGGAGTGAAGGCTTTGACCGGACAATAGATGCCCCCGATGTTAACTCTAGTCTAGCAGTGAAGGCTTTGACCGGACAATAGATGCCATCGATGTGAACTCTAGTCTAGGAGTGAAGGCTTTGACCCCGACAATAGATGCCCCCGATGTTAACTCTAGTCTAGGAGTGAAGGCTTTGACCCCGACAATAGATGCCACCGATGTTAACTCTAGTCTAGGAGTGAAGGCTTTGACCGGACAATAGATGCCACCGATGTGAACTCTAGTCTAGGAGTGAAGGCTTTGACCGGACAATAGATGCCATCGATGTTAACTCTAGTCTAGGAGTGAAGGCTTTGACCGGACAATAGATGCCACCGATGTGAACTCTAGTCTAGGAGTGAAGGCTTTGACCGGACAATAGATGCCACCGATGTTAACTCTAGTCTAGGAGTGAAGGTTTTGACCGGACAATAGATGCCACGATGTTAACTCTAGTCTAGGAGTGAAGGCTTTGACCGGACAATAGATGCCACCGATGTTAACTCTAGTCTAGGAGTGAAGGTTTTGACCGGACAATAGATGTCACCGATGTTAACTCTAGTCTAGGAGTGAAGGCTTTGACCGGACAATAGATGCCATCGATGTTAACTCTAGTCTAGCAGTGAAGGCTTTGACCGGACAATAGATGCCCCCGATGTTAACTCTAGTCTAGGAGTGAAGGCTTTGACCCCGACAATAGATGCTCCCGATGTTAACTCTAGTCTAGGAGTGAAGGCTTTGACCGGACAATAGATGCCATCGATGTTAACTCTAGTCTAGGAGTGAAGGTTTTGACCGGACAATAGATGCCACGATGTTAACTCTAGTCTAGGAGTGAAGGCTTTGACCGGACAATAGATGCCACCGATGTTAACTCTAGTCTAGGAGTGAAGGCTTTGACCGGACAATAGATGCCACCGATGTTAACTCTAGTCTAGGAGTGAAGGCTGTGACCGGACAATAGATGCCACCGATGTTAACTCTAGTCTAGGAGTGAAGGTTTTGACCGGACAATAGATGCCACCGATGTTAACTCTAGTCTAGGAGTGAAGGCTTTGACCGGACAATAGATGCCACAGATGTTAACTCTAGTCTAGGAGTGAAGGCTGTGACCGGACAATAGATGCCACGATGTTAACTCTAGTCTAGGAGTGAAGGTTTTGACTGGACAATAGATGCCACGATGTTAACTCTAGTCTAGGAGTGAAGGTTTTGACTGGACAATAGATGCCACGATGTTAACTCTAGTCTAGGAGTGAAGGCTGTGACCGGACAATAGATGCCACCGATGTTAACTCTAGTCTAGGAGTGAAGGTTTTGACCGGACAATAGATGCCACCGATGTTAACTCTAGTCTAGGAGTGAAGGCTTTGACCGGACAATAGATGCCACAGATGTTAACTCTAGTCTAGGAGTGAAGGCTTTGACCGGACAATAGATGCCACAGATGTTAACTCTAGTCTAGGAGTGAAGGCTTTGACCGGACAATAGATGCCACCGATGTTAACTCTAGTCTAGGAGTGAAGGCTTTGACCGGACAATAGATGCCACCGATGTTAACTCTAGTCTAGGAGTGAAGGCTTTGACCAGACAATAGACGCCATCGATGTTAACTAGTCTAGGAATGAAGGCTTTGACTGGACAATAGATGTCACCGATGTTAACTCTAGTCTAGGAGTGAAGGCTTTGACCGGACAATAGATGCCACCGATGTTAACTCTAGTCTAGGAGTGAAGGCTGTGACCGGACAATAGATG
The DNA here is from genome assembly GCF_964638095.1 of Poromitra crassiceps. Taxonomy (NCBI): domain Eukaryota; kingdom Metazoa; phylum Chordata; class Actinopteri; order Beryciformes; family Melamphaidae; genus Poromitra; species Poromitra crassiceps. The sequence goes on along the minus strand of NC_139645.1, from coordinate 15,100,495 downwards.
CCATCGATGTTAACTCTAGTCTAGGAGTGAAGGCTTTGACCGGACAATAGATGCCATCGATGTTAACTCTAGTCTAGGAGTGAAGGCTTTGACCGGACAATAGCGCGTCTGCAGTGAGATCGCATATGTTTGTCTGAGCAAGAACAGGCAGTATTGGGAATAGGACTAGCCATCTGCAAATAGCAGTGAGGTCTGATAGGCATAATTTGATCAAGAGCAGCCCGTATTGAGGAAAATTGCGTTGAGACAAGAAGATGCAATTATTGAGAAAATATGCAGATTAATTCACTCTCAAAGTAAAAATGTGCGACTAATTTGCACTGTGACCTTTTGGATCTTACTCTCTCTCTCTCTCTCCCTCTCTCTCTCAATTCAATTCGCTTTATTGGAATGACAAATACTCTAATCTAATCTCTCTCTCTCTCTTTATGCTGTTTTCTTTTGATCTATGTTATGTAAAGCACTTTGCCTCTGTGTATGAAATGTGCTGTATACAAATCAACTTGCCTTGCTTTTTTCTTGCCTAGTTTTGGCTCAGAGACGAGAGATTCATCTGTTTCTTTTTCCGTGGATTTTCTGTCTAGCACACGTGTGTCAAACTCAAGGCCCGGGGGCCAAATCCGGCCCGGCACCTCACTTTATGTGGCCCGGGAAAGCTAGCAAACAATACAGTTTGTGCAAAACAATTCTTTGCAATACGGCTGAAAATAGCTATATTGTTAAATAATAGTTGTAGGCTACTAGTTGTCTGTTTGCCATTGTTTCCCTATAATTCTACTTTAAGAGCTAGTTATTAAGTATTAAATTATTACAAAAACATAATAACAATCGAATCAGAGGCAATTAGGAAATATGATCACACATAGGATAGATAATAATTTATAATAGTAGAGGTAATAGATAATTTTGTAATTGTGTTACATTTACAAGCAGCCCTTGAGGGCAACCATAATGCTGATGTGGCCCGGGATGAAATTGAGTCTGGTGTAGCAGTTTGACTTTATTCCGTCCTTTCAGTCATGGCTGTCTCTGCTCATGCTACATGTAACTACTAGTTCTGCTTTTTATTCCTAAACTGCTTCTGTAAACACATCAGGATTTCTGCCAGGAAAGACATCGGCTTTCAGAGCAGACAATGGAAACGGGGCATATGTAGGTTGAATGAATATTGTGTTTTTATCACAGACTCTGTCCTGTGAGTGATCACCATCCTTTGGATAAGATGTGAAGCCGAGGTCCTGACTCTCTGGTCATTAAAGATCCCATCAGCAGTCTTCACAAGAGTAGGGGTGTAACCTGGGTGCCCTGGGGGGGTGTAACCTCCAGGTGCCCTGGGGGGTGCTCTGGCTAAATCCCACACAGGCCTTCCTTCAATCATGGCCACCAAATCATCCCTTGTTACTTAATTGGCACATTCAGGCCTCAACTTTCACCGTGATTTAGCTGGTGTGTGGTGAGCGCATTCTGGCGTGTTCTGGCTGCCGTGCATCACCCAGGTGGGTGCTACACATCAGTGGTTGGATGAGTTGCGTCCCCCCCCCCCCCCCCCCAATATGTGAAACGCTTTGAGTATCAAGAAAGGCACACTATACATGTAATTCATTATTATTATTATTGTATTATTGTTGTTATTATTATTATTATTATTATTAGTATTTAATTGTTATGATTATTATCAATCAGTGACAGTGACATTTATTTATATGAAAATGGCATTGAGTATTATCTTTTCTTTCTTTCTTTCTTTCTTTCTTTCTTTCTTTCTTTCTTTCTTTCTTTCTTTCTTTCTTTCTTTTACAATACATTTCTTGTGAAGGAGGTGACCTGGATCATTGTAGGAAGTTGCAGCAGAATTGCACTTTGTGAAATTTGTGTTTTGGCTTAATTATGTCTAAGTTAACTTTAGACACCTCAACTATGTAGCTTTTTGCCCCCACTGGGCTGCTTTGTTTGTCCCTATACTACAGAGACAGTAAAGGTTACACTAACCAGATGGCATTCATTTATCCCATTTGGCAATGACATGTGTCCTTTATATTGTGGCAGCAGGAAATAATCCCTTACCAGTTTAGCCTGAACAGTTTCTCTGTCAATTAAGAGTCCAATTTAATAGTGTTGAGGATTTAGAACAGGCTGTTTATTGACTACAATTCCCAACTGACTCGCAGTTTTATTGTAGACTTTGACTTAATTGAAAATGAAGTGACTGCATACTGCCTGGTTCAAAGTCTATCGATCACCCATGTTAAAGGAGAATTCAGTTTCTTTTTACAAACTGCACCTTATTTTCAGCTTCAGTTTGTTTGAAAGTAATTTTGTAATTTTGCGGTTATGGCTGAAGTGGCTGCCGTAAACCCTTTCGTTTCACACAGACTATAACCATCAAGACAACACTCGCCGATTCACTCGGCGTTGGTCTCATCTACTATTAGGGGTAAGATGTGAGGCATCAATATTAAATTTAAGACTGTTTAATAACAATCGAAAATGTTGCCTGTAGTTAATTTCAATAAACACTAACAATTTAAAAGTGCCTGCTTGTGGCATGTTGGATGGAATATGTGCAGTACTGTGCTATTGTCTGAATAAAACACCAAAAATGAATAGAAATGTTATTGTTAACATGGCCTAAGTGAAACACTGGGCCTGTCTCCATTCAATCAGGAAATCAAGGCAATTACTAGAATAATAGCAAGTGCAATCAGACAAGCAGCGAACACTTTATAGTGTAATTAGCAAAGCCACCATGAAGATAATTGACTTTTAAAATAATCAAGCCTCCCTCAGCTAAAGCATTATAAACTGATGGACAGCTGGGGTTATTTTCCATTAAACCAGGGTTTTCCAAGCATCCCTTTGTTGTCTGAGGATGTAGAAAGAGTCAGTGTGGTTAGCTTTTCCTATAGCTTAGGGTAGTGTCCTCTAGAGAGTGACCAAAATACGAGACTCATTAGCCAATGAACAGCCAGGAATGGGTCTCGCGCTATATTTTGCATGCTAAAATAAAGCTGATAAAAAAAACTGTCAAAGGACAACACAAACTGTCCATTTTGCTGCAACTCGACAGTGCTGCTTAATCCAGGACCTTACTTCCTGGAACTCTTGAGAGTAAAAAAAACTGGTCCATTGGAGTGAATGGAGATGTCGCAACTCTTCTTATACACGGCTCTGGCTTAGGGTAGTGCAGCCATAGATTCCCTGCCTACAAACACGAGCGTTGTAGGTTCGTACTCCGTGTCACCTCCGGCTTGGCCGGGAACAAATTGGCACGTGTCTGTGGGTGGGAAGCTGGATTAAGCTGCTTGCACTTACTGTATAGCGCCGCCTCTGGTTGGTGGGGGCACCTGTTCAGGGGGAGGGGAACCTTGCCGACCTGCCAGTGAAACTCTTCGCTGTCAGGGTGAAAATAAGTGGCTAGTGACTGCACATGTATCGGAAGAAGCGTGTGCTAATCTACAGCTCTCTCCATATTGGCAGATGGCGTGCCGTGGACAACTGCGGAGTGAAATGGCCAACGACATAATAGCTTATAAGAAATCTCTGTCATCCTTGAGTTCTCCCCACAGTGTAGCTGGGCTGCTATACCAGCCTGAGAGCTAAATGCTGGCTGGAGGAGAGATAGAGAGAGAGAACTTAATGTATTTTTTCCAGACGGTCCACTGACATGCCTCCACTACAGCTGAGAACCCCTGCTATTTATGATGTATCATTTGGACCTCATTTGGTTTGATATCTCGCTAATAAACTCTCAAACGAGGCGGGGCTTCCCTGTATGCTCAACAACCAAGCAAGAACATTGCTAGCCTATCAGCATTGATTCATTAGAGCCTCTGCAAGCACACTGAATCCTGAACATTACGGGATTATAACAGAAAATTAAATAGCAAATCTGTGGGTGAAGGACGTTTCTGGAAGTCAGGTGTTGGAGCATCAGTGATGTTGAACTCTGGTAGTATGCTGGGTTAGTACTATCTTCCTCCATGATATATTGTAATGCCTTGGGTCAGATTGTCCATATATGGCATTGGGTGAGTGCACAGGGGCACCACCCAATTGTCTTGCTGGGGGGTCACCAATCGTGGACGCCGGTGGCCAACAACAAGGGTGAGGGAAAAACTGGCATAGCCATTTTCAAAGGGGTCCCTTGACCTCTCACCTCAAGATATCTGAATGCAATTAGGTTCTATGGGTCTCCCCATTACAGACATGCCCACTTTATTCTAATCCCATGCAGTTTTTGCTGAAAACCATGTTTTGTTTTGTTTTGCATGCGGTATAATTAAGCAATATATCACGAGAGCAAGTGTGTTGTGGTGAATATATCCCCCTGATCAGTTGTTATCCCACGAGGCCGCAGGCCGAGTGGGATAACAACTGAGCAGGGGGATATATTCCACAACACACGCTGCTCGAGTGCTATATTGCTTTTATAAAAGGGTTCCAAGTATAATAATATAATAATAATAACACTATAAGTCCGACTGGCATGGTATTCTGAGAGTCAGTTGAAACACTACTGTAAGGCGGGACCTCTAGCAAGAAGATAGACCTGCGGGTGATTTGATTGGATCGTTCTGGAGACTGAAGTCGACATTGGCCAATCCTGGCGCTTGCTGCGAACCTGAGAGCTTTTTGCAAAGTCCGACACCAGAGCTGTACCAAGTAACGTTACGTCTTATTTAGAGATGCGGGGTTAAGAGTGAGGGCGCGCGAGAGAGGGGTTAAGACATTAACCCGCGTCTATTCTTGTACAAAACATCATTTTCTGCTAAGTATTAGTAAAGTTATAAGCGAAGATCGATTCACAAGGATCTGAAAGGTGTCTCCGCCATTTTGTTTTCAAAGCCTTTTAGTAAGAGAGTTGCGCCATCATGCGTCCATAATGACTCATTGTACAAAGACTTGAAGCAGAGGAGAAAGCTGTTTGGCTTGCCCGACACCAACTAACGTTACGGGGTTAAATGCGGGGTTAAATGCGGAGTTAACAGCCTTTCTTTTGCAAAGAAGACATTAGCCCGCATCTATTCTTGTACAAAACATCATTTTCTGCGAAGTATTAGTAAAGTTATAAGCGAAGATCGATTCACAAGGATCTGACAGCTGTCTCCGCCATTTTTTTTTCTACGTTGTCATTTGAGGTAAGCCTTATTATTACTCTCTTAGTAAGAGAGTTGCCATGGCAACCAATAACCCATGGCCATGGGTTAATTAACTCGGTTACTGGAATTATACAATGGCTGTGAACCAATCAGATTGCTTGATTTGAGAGAGCCATTTTATAAATGTGGGTATAAATCACCTTTTCTATTTGAATATTTCTGCATACTGGGGTCCCGTCTTGGAAATGCATAAATTGGGTATGACTGGAAAGCTGAGACTCTTGTGGATTCAATGAGCCCAATTGTATTCATGTGTGATGATGTTAGTCCCCATAGTAGCCATTTCATTATCGTGAGACCATTTTTCGAAACTTGACCTTTTTACCTTTTTCATTTTCTTATCTTTTTAGTTACTAGGCTACATTGTGTCTTACATTTTTCTGTAGTATGTGTGTTGAGCCTATACTTTAGCAATAAGTTCATATAAATCTGTGCTCTTTATTGCCATAGTAAATTTCACTTTTGTACGTGTAAACTGGAAGGAGCGGGGCGCTTCAAGTGTGGTCACCCAGGGGCACCACAGTGTGTTAATCCGGACCTGGTTACGCCAAAATAGGCAATTCTCTGTTATCTGTTGCCTCGCTAGTAGAAGTATAGAGGAGATTGGAGAATAGATTTTTTTATCACACTTCTAGCACATAAACAAACGTGAAAAAAAAAAGTATTCTGACAGTATATTAAAAAAACACAAGTCATCGGAATTGTTTTTAAGTGAATTGCTTTCTTTATGTTTATCAAACCTTTCAGTAGACGGAACTAAGCTCGAACTGAACTATCTGTAACAGCGATAGATAGGGGGTTATCATCACTCATACTGTAGTTTAGGCTCAGATAACAACACAATTCCATGTCTAACAAGAATAAAGTCTGAATCTAACAGCAGGCCAGGGGCTGTATGCAATTTATACGGCTTCATCTGTTATCACGATACAGCTGTTTGAGTATGACTGCTGTGTTAACAGAGTTGCCCCCGAAAATTGAGTCAGCAAAGAAAACTCATTTAAGAAAGGAGATTAGTACAGGTCTATCCTCCCTGTTTCAGTGATGGAGAACAAATCTACTGAAAAAATAATAACTTGTTGTGAAGTTGGAGCCTAATCATAATTTCTTGTTATTTCTCCGGGAGTCGGATGAGTTTTCTCTCACCCAAAGAATTCATTCGAATTCCAGAATGACCTTACAACGCGATGAAGAGGGGAAATAAGGTAATACGTCTCAATGTGGCGCACTTGTATGAGAGAGCAGTGTGACTTCATTGTGTCGTCTGAGGTCATTTGGTTTCTGAGTGTCTTTCTGGCCCTGGGGATTATCTAGCTGAATATTTCATTAGCAATAACAGAGGATTCTACCAAAGCTGCAATATGCAAAAAGGCCGTCGTCAGGCCAAATATAAAAGCATGTCATTGTGCCAAAAAGATACACCTACTGCACAACCTATAATCACATCATCATTCCCTCTGCTCATCGTCACTCACCTCAAAGCTTGTTATTGTTGTTGAAAGGTTAAAGGTTATGGCAATCTGGATTTCGGCTCACATCGGGCCTAGAGTTTACAGGCAATTTATATCAGATAGGATCAGTGTGGCCCTCATTTATCACTGTTGAGCAGAGCCCACCGTTTAGGAAGCCTCTTACAAATAGGGTTCGCGTGGCATTTAGAGATGCACCAAATCACTTTTTTTCAGTTCCGGTCCTGAATTCGGATATCTGCCGATACCGATACTGATTCCGATGCCAGACACCTTAGCCGTGTTTGTTTCCTTCTCAAATGTGTGTGCCCACCCAAGCATTATCCGCCAATTTCACCAAGAGATGGTGGCTTGCAGATGTGTGTGTCCAAGAGTGAGTCCTATTCAGTAGACGCAATGTTTAAGACAGGGGTGTGTGTTGACATCGGTACCCGACCCGTTAACACAGCGGTTTTCAACGTGTGGTCCGAGAACCGTCAGCAGTCCTTGAGGGAGTCCCCAGCAAATTGTTAAACTTCATTCACAATTCACATTGTTTCATTTACGATAACAATGAGACAATGTAGAACAATGACGACATTTTGATCATATAGTTTCACTATAACAATAACAATATTCTCAGAATGCGGTTCCCTTAGGGATGGTAAACTGCAGTATAAAGATGACTGTGCTCCTGCGGCCTATTTTGCAGGCAATTCTGCAGCAGATTCCCCCAGTCCGTCCTTGCTGTGGCTGTCAGCGGGGGAGAATAGTTTTGGGGGGGCTGTCAACACCACAAAGACAGTGGTGATCTAGCGAGACCCTCCCCCCAACCCACCATGCCTGTCACTGATAACAGTCTGACGACTGCGACATACTGCGGAGAATGCAAAACTGGATCAAGTGAGCCTAAACTGCTTATGAGAAAATTCCAATGCAGCGTTTCTCAAACCAAGAATCTCCATCTTCACACCAACACTAACTGTCTATCAAGCTGTCTGCATCACCAGGCTTCTCCATCTTCACACCAACACTACTGTCTATCAAGCTGTCTGCACCACCAGGCTCTTCTAGCCTAAGTCAATCGTTCCAAAACGTTCTCAGGTCAAGATACAAGATCATTTTAATAGCCCATAGTGAGTAATCATATTAGAAACGAGGACTAAGGACCCCTAAGTTGACACAAAGTACTGTAGACCATGGACTCCCATTTGATACGACTTTGTCCCAAGGTCCCCCATCTGATGAGATTTTTGCTTGTAGGTGAGTGTTTGGCCATGACCAAAATAGTCATGCATTCTGTCTGTTACTTAGGGCACAGTGGTGCAGTGGTATAGCGCTCTTGCCTCGCGCTCTCACCTCACAGCAAGAAGGTCCTAGGTTCGATTCCCGCCTGGGACGCTGTTGGCACTGGGGATATGTCTCCCCATGCCTTGTGAGGTGTCCCGTGCCCAGGTGGGCTATCTCGTGAAAAGGGGCCTTTCTGTGTGGAGTTTGTATGTTCTCCCCGTGCTCCCCCGGGGTTCCTCCATACTACATCGATATGAACCCCCACTAAAAAAACATGCAGAAGATCATCACCTGACCAGCGACCACAAGATGAAGTGGTCCCCGGGTGCTGTAGGCTACTGGAAAGCCTCCCACTGCTCCTGGCCTGTCCCCCACAGGAAGGACAAGCATCGATGGGGAAAAAACAGAGACTACATTTCACTGACCATGTGTGCGTTTGCGGCGCTCACTGCATGTGTGGTGTGTTGTCTTATGGATGGAATTATAGTGAAGATAGAGTAGTCCCCTTTTTGCTCAAGGACCCCTGGGGGTCCCCGGACCCCACTTTGAGAACCCCTGTTCTAGGTTTCAATGCTTTTTTGGCTCACTTCAACCTGCCACATCAAGATCATCAAGCGATGCCACATGTGATTGGTGCTGTGCTTCCTCAGAATCCGCTGGCGTGTGATCATGTGATCGCTCCTCATGCCGAAATCACTGCTGCCAACTCGCCAACGCTATTGGCTGCTCAGAAAGTCGCTAGATGATGTCACATGCTAATTTGCATATCAATATTATTCTTAAAAAGCAACACCGTTGTAATCTGACTGTATGGTTGTAATATTAAGTGCTGAGTCCGCCCGCCTGGGCCAGATTCGGCATACGCCGTTATAAAGGAGAAGGAAAGGAGAGAGAGAGAAACCCCGGCATAGCAGCCGCACCAATTTCTATTCAAAATCCGTTGGGATTCAACACATTATATCATTGCTTCCCTATGGTCAGAAAAAGTCACCAGATTTGTCGCTATAGTCGCTTTTGAGAAATAAAGTAGCCAGGGGGTGTCTGGAAAGTAGCTAAATATAGCAACAAAGTTGCCAAGTTGGCAACACTGGCTGAAATAGTGGCGAAGACCGACTGCAGCAGACTAGAGGCACGGGGCCATGATCCCCTGCAGTATGTCATTATGTCATCGCTATGGCCGAGGTGTGACTGCCTGATTGGATGCCATCTGGCCCAATTACACCATGGCTGATGGTCAGTCAGCAGGGAAGCAGTTCCAAGACCAGGCAAAGTCTTTGCTGATGACCATATGCTGCGTTCCATTTGCCTGGGAACTTGAGAGTCCCAGCTGGGAATGACGTCATGACCGAGGTGACCGCGTTCCACTAAAACAGTGGGAAAATCAGCCAGGGTTAGCTCTAGCCAGGCTAGCCATTGTTGGCATAGCAGTTGATAACAACTGTATTTTTAGCATGCAAACACCCTAGCAACATGTCCACACATAGAAGTTGGACAGTGCTGTGTCTGTGTGTACAACTGATTTAATTAGACAAATAAGACAGACGTGCTAATAAAGAGTGTAGGCTATTACTACAGCTTTCACTACTGTTGCTACGGGAGCTGCCATCTTGGATTTCGAGGTTCGGGTTGGCAGTGGCGCTGGCAGGATCCTATTTCATAGTACGCACAAGCACCACGTACTGTACCTCTCCCGAATTCTGGGGACGTCACTGGGAAATTCCCAGTTCCCAGTGCAAATGGAACGTGACAATACTACTGGTAGTTCTGCCTTTGGACTCACGCTCCAGTAACAACCCAAAACACAGAGAAACACACAGATGAAACACACAACCATCAGCTCTGCATGCCTCACCACCACAGCACAGTCTCGGCACATTTGAGAGCACAAATTCTGAAATGCATAACACATCTGCATTTTTTTTCCTTATTTCTATATTATTCTATTATTCTATTATTAATCTATATTTATTTAGTTTTTATACTGTATATTGTTGTATAATCCATCCATATTGTAGTATAATCCAGCCTCTTTGAAAAATCATGCACACATTTGTAAATATTTCTTATTTTTCTTATTTCTATTATTGTTATATTATACGACACATATATTTTACATATTTTAATTTTTTTTAATTATACTTTCTCTATGCTTATAGGTATTTCTCTACTAGAATGAGAGCAACTGCAACGTAACCCAATTTCCCCTCGGGGATAAATAACGTATTCCTGATTCTGATACTGTAATAGATGCAAAACACCTTCTTCTCAGATTGAGAGAAGCCTCTGTTGTTAAAGGCAGTTAGACATTCAGCATGAGATGAGTGTATTTGGACTGTAATCCTTTTGATGTGGAGCTGTTTTAGTGCGGCCTTACAAAGAGAGAGATCTGCCTCACCGTGTCGGTATAATGTGCCTGGACTCCTGCCGAGGGCTCGCATTGTGACTGGCTTTGAAGTTTGGTGCTTCACAACAATATGGTTGTCAAACCTATCCATCTGCTTTATCTTCTCTAGCCTAACGTACCACAATATTCTCTTATGAAGTCTAGAGATGTAAGTACAAATCAAAAAAGTATCTTTAGTAGATGCCCCCTCCTCGGCTCCTCCCACTCAGTTGGTCAAGTTCCCGGTCCAACACTTTTTCATTTTGGTGATGAGCTGTCTACCTTGTAACGGCATCTAGCCTGATGCTAAGGTAAGCGGTATGCGTAAAGATGGCATTGGAAAAGCAGGTTGCGAACACAGCCGATCTGCAATTAAAAATCACACCCAGGTGCTGAAGTAAGCGGTGCAGTTTTGTGCATGTCCGACCCATGCGTGTGTCCGTTTGCACGCCCATCCGTCTGTGCGTACGCTGGTCTGTGTGTGTGTTAAGTTAAGTTAAGTTCTCCTTTATTTATCCCCATGGGGAAAGAGCTGCGTTGCCTTCTGTCTCCACTCTCACTTCCTTGTACAAACCGGTTTCGAGCCGCTCTCTCCATATAGCGTTCCAGATGTTTCTTGAACTAAATAAGAACAGTAATACTTCCGACAGGTAGAGGCAGCAATGTGCCACATGGCATCTAGTCTGCCGGAAAGCTGCAGAAGAAGAAGCTCGCCGGATAGCTCGCTAGCAGTTTAGCGTGTAGTAAATTAGCAAACGATCAGAAACTGTATTGCTCTCGTTCTGAGGCCAGTTTATGAAAGATAACGCATATTTTGACATCCGATTTACTTGGTGGAGGCTGATCAGCAGCTAACAGGCTGGAGGCTCACACCATGGATGTAGCCTAGAGAACACAAGAAGAACACAAGCCAGGCAGACGGTCACTGCATTTCGGAGATTCGCATATCTCGTCGCAGCTATTGCGAATTCGCGCTTGTTTTTCCTGCAGGCTTGACTGCATCCCCAAATCGTCCTGCCTATTCCTCGTTCCCATCGTGTCATAATACAGGAGAAATTAGGGATGTCCGATATTATCGGCCTACCGATATTATCGGCCGATATTAGCATAAAAAAATCGATATCGGAAAATATCGGTATCGGTTTTCATGCCGATATTTTTTTTTTTTTTTTTTTTTTTAAATACAGGGGGAGTCTCACTGAGAGCAATGCTCTCTTTTTCAGGAGTGCCCTGTTCACATTCACACACACATTCATACATTGAAGCTGACCAGTACAACCACAGTCTGATCTGTTGGCCACTGAGCAGCTCCACTGGAGCGGTTGGGGTTAAGGGCCTTGCTCAAGGGCACCTCAGTGGTGGTAATGAGGGAGGGGCAAGCGCTGCCTTTTCACTTTCCCCACCCAGATTTATCCTGCCGGTCCCGGGGATTGAACCGACGACCTTCTGGTCACAAGCTCGCTTCTCTAACACTTACAACTTTAACACAACATGCATATTATATATTAAACTCTTCAGCTACATTAAGCTACATTATGTAACTTGTTACGTGAAATTTTGGTGGAAAAAAAGCCCGCTTATATCGGTATCGGTTGATATCGGTTGATATCGGTATCGGAAATTAAGAGTTGGACATTATCGGATATCGGTAAAAAAGCCAATATCGAACATCCCTAGGAGAAATGTATGCTGAGAATCCAAGGTGACTGTCGCCTAGGTGTTTTGTATAGGTTACACACAGACACTTGCAGGACCCTCCCCCCGGCCCGGCCGTGGCTTATAATGAAGCGAGCACACACACGTCTCTGTAGGGGGAAAAGGAAGCCATTGTCTGCATGTGTTGCTCCGCCCTCCCCTCATCAACAGCCTCTGCGGGGTGTGAATGCTCTAATTGGCTTGGGTAGCCATGTGGGCCCACCGCCGCTCGCGTCATGTGATGAGGGTGAATTTAGCCCCGCGGCACCCCGCTGCTGCTCAGCGCCTCATTCCACTCCCAGTCTATGGAAATGAAATGTCTTGTGCTCTGTACTTACTGTAAGGCACTCCTCCGTTGGAGGCTCCAATTATAGGCTACACTAATAACTCCAAGCAGAACCCCCAACAAGGCCCACTCAACTTTAATAGCACTGCAGTCATTGGCATATAATCAAAACTCTATTTCTGCAAATGGTCTGTGGTGGAGTTATAAAAAAATCTACAGATTGTGCCTCGTAAAAGAATCAAATGAGACATTTTTGCCTTTGTCAAAGCTTAGACAAAGATTTGTATAAAACACCAGAATGAAATAATGGCTGGCAATGATGTCATACAGTATTACAGTACATGTATACTGTATGTTGTCTCCAACAATGGCATTAGCTTCTAACATATATATTATCTTTTGGATGAATGATGTGTTAAGACGAATATAATTAACAGATTTTTACAATGGCACAATAATACATGCGCTACAAACAAACTAATTTAGTTGTGTGGCCACTGGGAGGAGTCATGCGCCGGTTTTGGCGTCAGACCAAGTTAGCGAATTTGAAAAGCGTCGTAGTGGATGAAATCAGTGTTCTGGGATGACTTGCTTATTAATGCATTGCTCTCAAATTCAAATTCAGATGCTCACAATCTTCCAAACTGCAGCTTTGACACAGAATGTCTTTAGATAATAGTCTGTCCCCCCCCCCCCCCCCCAGATCAGATGTTGTTTGCGATGTCAATATTAAAGGACGACAGCAACTTTTGGGGAGTTTGGTCCACTGATCACCTCACCCAGTAGGCTACAGCAATCCAATAGCAATTTTGGATTACTCAAATATTTTTTGTCTTCATCTTTGTATAATGCTAATCATCTTAGTGCTTCCCAGTGACTTGGTAGCAGTCCTGGTCACATATTGAGTAAGGTGACCAATGGGCCTAAAAAGTTGGTATAGTCCTAGGTCTAGGAGATACCTTCACATTTTAAGTCTACATTTTCTTTGCACGTAGTATGCTGTGGGAAGTTTCAATATTCTCCTTCGGCTAACCTTACAAAGGTAATCGGCACCAATGGGTCCAACCATTACCATTACGAGCAGCGTGTGTGTGTGGTGGAAGCGGTTGTTTTTAATTTTGGCCCCCATGTTAACAGGGTAGAGCTCAGAGTCTTGTGTATACTTGTGCTGTGAGACATGCAGAAATCATCTGTGTCTCGGCTCCTGCTTGGTTTGCTGGAAGGCAGCTCCGCAGGCCCACCAACAACAGCCCAGGCTAGCACGATGCTAAATTACCGGCGATAGGTCCTTTTTCTGATTAAAATCTAAAGTGAAAGATTAAAACAATATGTCACTAGAAAGATAAGATGTTATACTTGACTTTTCCACCATTAATCTGGTTGTGAACATTACATGGTCATAACAGTACTGTAGCTAATTGCAGCTATCCGACTTAGGACAAAAGCAGCAGCAAAACTGACTGACTCAGAAAACAGTTCCGCTAGCCGTCATGCACAGACAGGGTTGGGCACCATCATGCACAGACAGGTTTGGGGAAATAAAACTGAATAAAACTGAAGCCATCCTCATCGGTACACCTCACCAAATAAAACAGGCCGGCATCATCCACATCACCATCGATGGACACTCCATCCCCCTCTCCTCACTGGTCACCAGCCTGGGTGTCAAACTTGACCAAACACTGTCGTTTGACGCCCACATCAAATCCATCTGCCAAACCTCATTCTACCATCTCCGGAACATCTCAAAGCTCAGACCCCTCCTACCCCAAGCCGCCGCAGAAAAACTGGTCCACGCATTCGTCTCCTCCCGTATTGATTACTGCAACTCCCTGCTTGCAGGCCTCCCCACCAAATCCACCCAGAGACTGCAATATGTCCAGAACTGTGCCGCCCGGGTTCTTACCAGAACCCGGAAGTCAGAACACATCACCCCTGTCCTCCACTCACTCCACTGGCTCCCCATCAATCAACGCATCACCTTCAAACTCCTCCTCCTGGTCTACAAGGCAGTAAACCACACTGGTCCCACCTACCTTCAAGAACTCCTCCCCCCCAAGCCCCCCTCCCGGTCACTCAGATCCGACACCCTCAACCTACTTGTTGTCCCCCGCACCAAGCTGGCAACGATGGGTGACCGAGCCTTCTCCACCCTGGGGCCACGCCTGTGGAACCAACTCCCAGGAACTGTTCGGGCCTCTAAATCCCTCGCTGTTTTTAAAACGAGCCTTAAAACCCACCTGTTCCGCTCTGCTTTTTATTAGCTCAGAGCTTTTAGCTGTTTTTAGCTTGTTTTTATTTTATTTTATTTTTATTTATTTATTTTATTATTTTAGCTACTGTAAAGCACCTTGAGATTTGTTTTACATTTTAAAGTGTGCTATATAAATTAAAGCCATTATTATTATTATTATTATTAAATATGCGGCAATATGAACCAATAAATCCAATAAATTTTGTTGAACATTTTTCCTGAAATTACTCTCATATTCCTGAAATGACTCACACTATTCACTCTCTTGACTTCTGTCCTTCCTCTTAGCATAGTTTGGATCTTAAAAATGTATTCATCATGGTGGATATTTCCCATTAAAGGCATATTGTAGACTCGCGGGGGACATCCGAAGTGATGCATTCCATATATTTGGAGACATTTGTGTTTGCAGATATCATAACACAACATAGGTGAGAGGCAGAGGCCTGCTGCCATCTGTGCTGCGGATAAGAAGAATGCATTCACACTGTGGCACGCCGTCACCCACACATTCCTGCTGCTATCTCTCATACACAGAGCAGAAATATGTCAGAGAAGCTACGCCAGCTAGCATAGCATTTTGCCAAGCCAGTGCAGTGTTCAGATACACATGCCAGCACTCCTGACACCTGTCATTGCTCTGTCAGTCCAATGAGTCTGCTGCATGAGACACAAATAAATCACTATGGCAAAACAAAACTTGTGGATAAAGGGGGAAAAAACTTTTATACTGTTTTTATATATATATGTATACATTTATATATATATATATATAGGTGTGTGTGTGTGTGTGTGTGTGTGTGTGTGTGTGTGTGTGTGTGTGTGTGTGTGTGTGTGTATATATATATATATATATATATATATATATATATATATATATATTCTTTCTGGGTCCATTTTGTTCTTTGGTTTATTTTTAGGCAGTGCAGCCGCTTTTATGTGTGGCCATCCATTGTAGCATGGGATTTGAGCAGTGCACCGAGATGTGCACAGAGATTTAGCCTAGGAAGCGAGTGGAGACAGAAGGCACTGCGGCTCAAAGCCAGGAGCAAGAGAGAGACCAGAGTACGGTGCAGCATCAAAACAGGTTGGGGTTAGAGGAGAGAGAGAGAGAGAGAGAGAGAGAGAGAGAGAGACCAGAATACAGTGTGCCGCATCAAAACAGGTTGAGGTTAGAGGAGAGAGAGAGAGAGAGACCAGAATACAGTGCAGCATCAAAATATCAGTTTTTTTTATTTTATTTTTATTTTTTCCAGATTTTTTTATCCCATTTTTATCCCCCGTTAGTGCTAATTTTAATTTATTTATCCTGGTTGCTGCTCCACCCTCTGCCGATCCGGGGAGAGCCGAAACTGGCTCCATGCTTCCTCCGAGACATGGGCAGTAGTAGCCAGCCGCTTCTTTTCACCCGACAGGGGAAGCTTCACCGGAAGGACATAGCACGTGGGAGGATCACGCTATTCCAACGAGTTCCCCTCCCTCCGAACAGGCGCCCCTAACGACCAGAGGAGGCACCACATCAGCAACCAGGATATTGCATGTTTTTGGTGTGGGGTTCCTATATGAAGGAAACCCCCACCGACGCGGCTGTTTTCATTCTAGCTAGCATGTTTACTGACCTCTGCCTGAAGACAGTTGACAGCAAAAGTGGGCCATGCTTTGGATAAGTGCTGCTGTATTTGTCAAAGGAATCAAACACCAATGTCCGGTGCTGGAGCTTTTCAAGGCGACCCCATAATTGTTTCGCCCGTTGGCCGTTTTTGTTGAACAAAACACTGGTCTACTGTGATGGCAGCCAAGCCCAACATAATCCATAACCTATGATCTCCCAGCAGGTGAGATTTCAAGAAAAAACATTCAATGTCCTCTTCTCTAATTGAACGTAGAAAATGGTTTTCTACGTTTTCAGAATTGCAGTGTGGAGGGGAAAAAAATTGCAGGAGCAAGATTGTCTTTTGGCCAACAGCCGCAGCAATTGCGGGGTTTGTTATCATGGTGAATAGCATCCACCACTATAGATTGTGGTGCGTTATTTCCACACCTTGCTGAAGGCCCTTTTTTCTTCTCCTCTGACGAACACATTAATCACATTGGTGGAGAAGTGACAGTCAGTGAGACTCCAACTGGAACAAAATAAACTTAAAACATTGATTCCCGGGAGTGCCATTAAGGCGTCTCTGTGGAGCTGCCCCTGGCTTTACAAGTCTCAGACAGTGCAGCGCTCGTAACCCTCCCGCGGTTTGCACCCTTTCCGCTCACCCTATTAAAAGCACACCGACCGGCCGACTCTCTCCAGCACAACTCAACAGAACAACACTCTCCAGCACAACTCAACAGAACAACACACTCCAGCACAACTCAACAGAACAACACTCTCCAGCACAACTCAACAGAACAACACTCTCCAGCACAACTCAACAGAACAACACTCTCCAGCACAACTCAACAGAACAACACTCTCCAGCACAACTCAACAGAACAACACTCTCCGGCACAACTCAACAGAACAACACTCTCCAGCACAACTCAACAGAACAACACTCTCCAGCACAACTCAACAGAACAACACTCTCCAGCACAACTCAACAGAACAACACTCTCCAGCACAACTCAACAGAACAACACTCTCCAGCACAACTCAACAGAACAACACATGCCAGCACAACTAGACAGAACAACACTCTCCAGCACAACTCAACAGAACAACACTCTCCGGCACAACTCAACAGAACAACACCCTCCAGCACAACTCGACAGAACAACACTCTCCAGCACAACTCGACAGAACAACACTCTCCAGCACAACTCAACAGAACAACACTCTCCAGCACAACTCAACAGAACAACACTCTCCAGCACAACTAGACAGAACAACACTCTCCAGCACAACTCAACAGAACAACACTCTCCGGCACAACTCAACAGAACAACACTCTCCAGCACAACTCAACAGAACAACACTCTCCAGCACAACTCAACAGAACAACACTCTCCAGCACAACTCAACAGAACAACACTCTCCAGCACAACTCAACAGAACAACACTCTCCAGCACAACTCAACAGAACAACACTCTCCAGCACAACTCAACAGAACAACACTCTCCGGCACAACTCAACAGAACAACACTCTCCAGCACAACTCAACAGAACAACACACGCCAGCACAACTCAACAGAACAACACTCTCCAGCACAACTCAACAGAACAACACACGCCAGTTTGCTGAACCTTCACCCATAGCCGCATTTCAGCCACTTCAGGGTACAGAAAGAAACTCGGGCTACTGTACTTACTTACTGTACTTATTCACATAGCCCATCTAGAAACATAAACTTATTTTGGTTCAGAAATGTTCATATTTTACAATTTCGTGGATTCCAGAAAGGTACGAAACATCATTTTATCCTGTGGACTATAGGCTGTATGATGATGGTCTGGCCAGCCGAAGGAGCAGAACCTCTGCAGAAAGCCATTGTCCACACTAAGCTATGATTCAGCTGATTGGAAAGGCCCTTCACCATCCGCTGGTGCCTGGATCAATACAGTCCTCCCACAGGGTGGGGGCAGGCTGCTGGCTGGTGCCTGGATCAATACAGTCCTCCCACAGGGTGGGGGCAGGCTGCTGGCTGGTGCCTGGATCAATACAGTCCTCCCACAGGGTGGGGGCAGGCTGCTGGCTGGTGCCTGGATCAATACAGTCCTCCCACAGGGTGGGGGCAGGCTGCTGGCTGGTGCCTGGATCAATACAGTCCTCCCACAGGGTGGGGGCAGACTGCTGGCTGGTGCCTGGATCAATACAGTCCTCCCACAGGGTGGGGGCAGGCTGCTGGCTGGTGCCTGGATCAATACAGTCCTCCCACAGGGTGGGGGCAGACTGCTGGCTGGTGCCTGGATCAATACAGTCCTCCCACAGGGTGGGGGCAGACTGCTGGCTGGTGCCTGGATCAATACAGTCCTCCCACAGGGTGGGGGCAGGCTGCTGGCTGGTGCCTGGATCAATACAGTCCTCCCACAGGGTGGGGGCAGGCTGCTGGCTGGTGCCTGGATCAATACAGTCCTCCCACAGGGTGGGGGCAGGCTGCTGGCTGGTGCCTGGATCAATACAGTCCTCCCACAGGGTGGGGGCAGGCTGCTGGCTGGTGCCTGGATCAATACAGTCCTCCCACAGGGTGGGGGCAGGCTGCTGGCTGGTGCCTGGATCAATACAGTCCTCCCACAGGGTGGGGGCAGGCTGCTGGCTGGTGCCTGGATCAATACAGTCCTCCCACATGGTGGGGGCAGGCTGCTGGTTGGTGCCTGGATCAATACAGTCCTCCCACAGGGTGGGGGCAGGCTGCTGGCTGGTGCCTGGATCAATACAGTCCTCCCACAGGGTGGGGGCAGGCTGCTGGCTGGTGCCTGGATCAATACAGTCCTCCCACAGGGTGGGGGCAGGCTGCTGGCTGGTGCCTGGATCAATACAGTCCTCCCACAGGGTGGGGGCAGGCTGCTGGCTGGTGCCTGGATCAATACAGTCCTCCCACAGGGTGGGGGCAGGCTGCTGGTGCCTGGATCAATACAGTCCTCCCACAGGGTGGGGGCAGGCTGCTGGCTGGTGCCTGGATCAATACAGTCCTCCCACAGGGTGGGGGCAGGCTGCTGGCTGGTGCCTGGATCAATACAGTCCTCCCACAGGGTGGGGGCAGGCTGCTGGCTGGTGCCTGGATCAATACAGTCCTCCCACAGGGTGGGGGCAGGCTGCTGGCTGGTGCCTGGATCAATACAGTCCTCCCACAGGGTGGGGGCAGGCTGCTGGCTGGTGCCTGGATCAATACAGTCCTCCCACAGGGTGGGGGCAGGCTGCTGGCTGGTGCCTGGATCAATACAGTCCTCCCACAGGGTGGGGGCAGGCTGCTGGCTGGTGCCTGGATCAATACAGTCCTCCCACAGGGTGGGGGCAGGCTGCTGGCTGGTGCCTGGATCAATACAGTCCTCCCACAGGGTGGGGGCAGGCTGCTGGCAAACTACTAATCTGGGCATTATGCTGGTGGGCACTTTAACACTGTGATTAATGGGCGGTGATGGACTTCCAGCGGGAGACTGCTGCATGTCTCTGTTCCCGTGGCTGTGCTGACGCCAGCTCTAATAGTCAGGCCCACACTCAGCCAGCGCAGTTCATCATAACAAACACACTTCATTAGACACAATATCCATCTCTCTCATGTCGGGCGGTGTTATCATATAGGCTGCAAGGAGATTTCGGCTGATTGAAAACAGACACAATTGGAACATGAGAAGCGGCGGCTTTTTTGATCAGTCCGAGCTTGAAACGCCACCAGATCTGTTTCGATTGTAGTTCTTTCAAAAGGAATGGAAAAATGCAAGCGGAGCGTTTTTTGGCAGGGGTCATTTCCTTCCCATCAGTCGATCGGTGGCTGGAAATGAGCTACTTCAGTCTAATTGTAGTTCTTTTGGTGTCTGTGGTTGTTTGATCGTGGAGGGTTCCTTTGTTCTGTGCTGTTACATTTTTAAGTAGAACAAGGACAGAATGTACTGTCGTCTGGTGATTCTCAACCCCGGACCCCACGTTGAGAACCACTGTACTAGTCTATCATTACCATATTATCATCCATTGCAGTGAAGTCTTTGCCAATTAGACCTGTTTTGCGGACATCAAAATGTATTTTAAATATTATATACATTACTATTCCGACTGTCCACTGCGTCTCAAATACGAATAACTTATTTTTTCTAGACGTGTTCATTAAAGGAATTCTGTGACACTGCTCTACCACATCAATTGTTGTAGCCATATTATAATCTGCGGTGCTGGGTGCCCACATTGGATGAGGTGTGCATAATTGTGCAGTGCTTTGAAAATCCACTCCATATCCCTCCAATTAGAGTCTGCAGGTGGAAGGCGCACACCTGTCCTGCTGCATTCAGATGACTATAGGGACTTACTCAACCGAAAGAGAAGGTCCTGATGCACCCGACAAGCAGTTGGGCATGACAGATATACAGTAGGTCATAATCAGCCTGTAATCTCTGCACAGTGCAGACTCTGCCTCCTGGCATCAATGCCTTAATCACATTTGAGGGCTCTATATTTGTGAATCAGTGGCGAATAGTGCAAAGCGCCGTCAGAGGCGCACGGCCAAGAGGGAGGCGGTGCAACTGCAGCGCCGTTGGAAGGATGGAATTAGTATTATAGAGTAGTAGAGTATAGAGCAGTGTTTCCCCTACCATGCTACAGGCCTGGCGGGCCCGCCAGGCCAACGACGCCCCCGCCAGGCCAGAAGAGGAAATGCAAAAAAAAAAAAAAAAAAAAATCCTGCTCTCCCCAAAATGTCAATAAACCTTTATGGCATATTATTACAATACAACAATACTGGTGTTGACAGTGTTGACAGTGATAGAAGATGCCAAATCATTCAAAACAATAAGCATTTTGCTTTTAGGAGCGTCGTGCCAGCGTGCAGCGCTGTTCCAAAACGTGTCAATGTGTGTCGTTGCCTGGGAAACGCACATCCCATAATACAACTGTTTGCATCGCATTCCATAATAGTATGATGATACTTGGGATGCCATTGCGAACATACAGTAGATGCGAACAGGTTAGCTAAAAGTTGAGCGTCGCCAGCGAGGGCCCCCCACCGTTGCGGTCGGGGTACGTTTCGAAATCCCTCCAGGTCTGAACACTTTTCTATGGGAAACACTGTAGAGACACTGAGGAGCACGTCATCATTCAGAAACCACGTCCAACACGTGGGGGAAACACAAAGGACCACTATACCGCGCCAACTAACTATACCACAACTACTAACACTATACTGTACCACACAACGAACTAACGTTAGCCCACAGCTAACGCAGGAGAACGGGAGTCAATAGGAGTACTACATGGAGGCAAAGACATAACGCTACCATGCTACCGGGTGCATGTATTCACATAAGGGGGGGGGGACGCGCGTGGATTTGCGCGCAACACCCCGCAGAGACACCCGGACGTCAGGTGTTTGTTGTCGGTCGCGACGCCACGCCGATTCCTCGTAGAGAGGCCTCCACAATCCCCACTGCATGAGTCACAGTGCATTACTGACAGTTCTATCTTGGACGACAATCATTCACACCCCGTGCGTATACAGTACAGTAGATTTAGAATGAACAATCTTATATTTTCCCTGCTTGAGGGATTCATAGCCAAGTCGAATTGGCCAACATACATCAGCCAGGAACAAATGCGTCGGCGAGCTTTTGAATAGGATCTGTCCACTGCTCTTTGCTCCACGCGTTTTGATGTGCAAATCCCCGTAATCATTGACACCAAAATGGCACTGTGCTGCTTGATCGTTACTGACACCCCCCATCCATGCCCACTGCACCTCGCCTCCCACTTTGGCACAGTGAGGTTCACGGTGAGCCACCAAAATGCCAAAATGGACGCAGAGGAGAAAGGGGAAAAAAAACGAACCAATGAATTTAGCACTTCACTGGCGTGAGGTCAATGCACTAGATCTGCGCTGAAAATAGGGCCCTTCGTGTTTTTTCCTCAGCTGACAGACGAGAGAAAGGAGATATGAGGCTTAGAAATGTAACTTCAGTGAACTGACGTTGTTGTCAAGATCATCTGCACTCCTCTGCAGAGAAAGCGTCTCTGTGGATCGTGAGGCATCTGATTAACGGATATGAGATGAAGGGTTGCCTCATGTTTTATTCTCCCTGGGTGTCCGTCTTCCAAAACAACATTCACATCTCAGGAAAAAGTTATGCAACATGGTTTGGCAGTATACATACCTATGCCTAATCATAGCACACCAATCAAACATTCTCCAACCAATACGGACAAACGTAGATGTTTGTTTGGTGCGCCATAGCACTCCGTTCTTGTCTGTCCTTGTTTGGAGATGTTCGGAGATGCTTGGTCAGATTCGACATGTTCAATCTTTCTTTGTCCGCGGCGGGGTGTTTTCTCGTGGAATAGATACGCAGAAACGCGAGTTGGTGTGCAGTTTGCCGGCAAAGTATGTTAACATACTCGCAACCACTAACCCAAACCCTAACCCTTAACCTAACCTTAACCCTAAACCTAACCCCCATAACTTCCACGTAAATTTATTATGCATGTTAGATTTCTAATGTAAGTGGACGAGGCGAAGTTGCGTCTGAACCAGTTCCACGTGCGGAAATCTATCTGTCATACAGTTGCAGTAGCAGTAAACTCACTGACATTGCTGTTGTTGTGTTGTTGCTGTAAGGTGATTAAATGGCTTCATGTTGGACCCTGGAAAGAGAGGGACTCTTGGTTGAGCTGTGGGAATCCCAACATAAGCTGTACGATGTGTCTTCTCAGCGATTTTCCAACCCAAGCAGAAAGCAATTGCTGAAAGACTCGGCACTACTGGTGAGTTTATAGTGGGCTAGGTAGCTAATGTTCTTCTTCTTCGGCGTTGTACTGGGGGCACGGGGCTCAGTGGTAGAGCTGTCGCCTCACAGTCAGAAGGTCCTGAGTTCGATTCTCGCCTGGGACACTGTGGGCGCTGTGGTTGTGTTCCCCCCCATATCTTCAGTGCCTACTGCCCAGGTGGGGTATCTCGTCGTAAGGGCCTTTCTCTCTGTGTGGAGTTTGCATGTTCTCCCCGTGCTCCCCCAGGGGGTTCCTCCGTATATAACCCCCCCCCCCACTAAAAACATGCAGAAGATCAGATCGTCATCGTCATCCGACCAGTGACGACAACACCCGAAGTTGGTCCCCGGGCGCTGTACGAGAAAGCGACCACTGCTCCTGGCCTGCCCCCTGGAGGAAAGGACATGCCTGGATGGGTTAAATGCAGAGGACACTTTTCACCGGCCACCGTCAGCATGAGTGTGTTGTGGCCGCATGCATGTGTTGTGGTGTTCGTGTGACAATAAAAGACGGGGCTTGTCCCGTTACGAGAGAGAGTACTGCGGTTGGCATCCTTATTGTTGCATTACCGCCACCTATTGGCTGAAGTTTGGTCAACTGTTGTACTGAATTTGTTTGAGGTGCGCCGCCATGCCATCAAACATTCTCCAACCACTGCCAACATCCTTGGACAACTGCCTGTTGGTGTTTGTCCGTGTGTGTTGGTGTGCCTTGGGCTACATTGGTTAAGGTTTTGGTTATGGTTAAATACGGATTTGACTGAAAATGAAAAAATCCCTCCCAGAGTCCCAGTAGAGAATTTCTTATGATTTGGGAATTGAACCCGGGTGGTTGGAAACTTGGAGCTAAATGTGTCCACCCTCCCTGACCTCCACACTCAATTTTAACAATACTACATGTACATGAAATTAGGTCGCATTATACTTTTAGGATTCCTAAGCGGCTAACGACAAAATGGGATGTCAGGTAAATACAAGATGAGGCAGGAATGCATATAATGGCCAATAAATGGTAACTGATAGTGTGCCATCATGTCATACGGATGCACTGCTGGGTGCCATTTTTCTCCAGTCAGTGACAGCGAGAGCATTATCTGGCTTTTAATGCGACTCCGGTTCTGCCCAGAGAAATGACAAAACTTTGGCCTCCGTCTTCCGTGAGGCTGGGCTAAGAGCCGTCGAAAATGAGCTTTCCCGAGTGCCATTTTTTGAGGTTCAATTCTTGTTTGTGGCCCAATTGGGGCGTCTCGCTTGCTTATCGCCTGATAAGGAAGGAGCGGCGGCCTGGACCTCTTCTGACCGGAGAGCCGCGCCGCTGTGTGTGACTGTGCGATGGCGGCATGGCACCGCCTGTAATGTGTTGACATTGTGCAGATTGAAAACAGCTGTGCCACACTGGCGTCCTGCAATGTGGAGAATGGGACTAAATCACTATAGATAACTAATCCTGTTGACATTCATATATTCATTTAGCTGCCAGTCATGCTCTCTCTCTCTCTCTCTCTCTCTCTCTCTCTCTCTCTCTCTCTCTCTCTCTCTCTCTCACTGTCTGTTTACTGTTGCTATACAGGTTCGGTATACAGTCCAGATGCACGCAATCTATTCAGTTTACTATACTGCCGTGCCATGTGCACACTGCCAACTCATTTCCAGTCATTGCATTAACAGACGGCACCGGCAGCAGCTGAGCCTCCTGCACAACTGTTTTGCAGAGATGGAGCTACAGTAAAAGTCCCCCTGCACTCTAAGATATGTTTTTCCCCCACTTGTTCCTATATAGTTGGATGTTTGTGCTTCACTGTGCAGAATGATGTAGAGCAGTGATACTCACATGCCCGCAATGGAATTGCAAAAATAAAAATAAAGAAAACATTTTTTTTTACAGTGCACCTGAACACAACATGCAAGATACCCGCTGAATAAGTGTCCAAATGTCCATGTCATTCTGGCCAATACTCCACTTCTGTTATAGCATTTCAGTCTGGAATATGAAATATCTTTCAATAATCTATGATTTAGCTGCTAAATTGTCAAATACTGCCGTCTGCTCGCTACCCAGGCACTTATGTATGTACTTAACCTAACTAAGTTAACCTATCTAACTATCCGGTGTGCACAACATTGTCAGACTAAACTCCGGCTGACACCCCAAAAACCTACAATCCGCTACAGAAAAATGTATATTGTTTGTTTATTAACTGGCCCCTGGCCTTCTATCATTTCACGAAAGTGGCCCCCGGGCAAAGCAAGTTGAGTATCCCTGATGTAGAGCATGATGCAGAGTTTGACACTGGAAGGCTGTTTTCACATTTTGTGAAACTTCACCCCGAGCAGAGCTTAGACAATCGTGCAATAAAAACACTGGACAAAAGGCCAATGAGAGCTCACACCACTGTCACATCCTGAGAGACCTGAAGATGCGAAGTTTTGACAACTACATTGCTTTTGCAAACGCTGATCTTATCAGAAAGTGCTTATAGGCTAGCTGCGACATGGTGCGACTGTTAATAGGCCTTTGGATTGTCCACTAGGGGGAACCACTGCGGCGAACTGTACTGTAAAGTATTCCGGAAAACCTACTTTGCAGACATTCTTTAAAATAAAGTGTATGCGCTTTAAAACTGCACATACACTGAGGGCGGATTTTATAAAGTGAAGTAGGACACATCTTGTGTCCTGCAGGAAAACTTTCGAGATTAAATATATTTGCATATTAATAGATTCTGAATGTTTTATTAATGAGGGAGAAGCAGGATCGTCTTTTTAAGGATTTTAACAAGATAATTTATTTTGGGGGGGGGGACATATCAGACAAATGACGATTCAAAGTAGAGTATTTTATATACATCTTAAAACAGGACTATAGAGGGTCTTTAAGGGGAAAAAGAGTGTTGTTGTATTAATATTAATTTGAATCCATGCAGTTTCCTGTGTTTTTCCTTCCTGTTTGCTGCGTGTGGGTGGGACCGCTGTTCCTACATCTGCTGTGCGTTAGTGCCTCATTCAACAAATTATCTTGATGTTTGTCAAAAGCCATCACCACACTTCAGCAGTGCCTCGGCACAGCATGCAGATCTGCTTTGTAACTGTAGATGAATAAAACTTTTCAACACAGTTGTGTCTTCAATTTGTTATCGAAAGCCATGAACACCAGCAATCTATTCAATGTACATCCCATACATTTTCTGAATGGTCTGTGTCTAGATTCTGGGTGCATGAGGCTGTGATCATCCTAGAGCTCATAATATAATATATTTTATACAATTAGGTCAAGTTAAATAAATTGTCATCACATTGAAATAGCTCCTATGAGGCCATATTTCATCACAAAGGAATGACATTGGGCTCTTTGAATTCACAAGAGTCTCAGCTCTGTAGCCATTCCCAATTCCTTTCTACAAAACATCATGACTGTTTAGGTACCACAGTGTGCAGAAATAGGGACAGAAGAAAGGCGAGAATAGCATATTTCACTGCATGCATAACACTGTGTCTTTAGGATCCTGGAGCTCATATACCCTATGTAGCTGACATTATGTCAGACATGCTGTAAAGCTAAGACTCTAGCTGTTCTAAATAGCCCAAATTCCATTCAGATATCTTGATGTGAGAGGCCAATGGACCCATTTGAAAATCGCCATGCCCATTTACCTTTGTCAAAACGTTCGGCTACTTTGGCGCTATGTTACGCCCGCTTCCCAGCAAGCTAGCATAACCTGGCTGGTACTACCTACATATTCATGAGGAAGTAGAGCTTCCACTAATACCTAGCTCTGCTCTAGCTTAACACGAGAGCTCGTCAAACATGGGCTACTACACCGTGCTGTATTCTTCTTCTTCCCATGGGGCCTCCTGGTGGTTAGGGGACCAGCATGACACACATTCTACACATTCCACTGCTCACGCTACTTCTCCGACACAGTGGCACCTGAGAGTCAGCCTGCTTCTCATGCTGACTCTCAGACAAGGACCCACACGGCAATTTTTCGGGACCCCTCATCGGAGCTGGCCCCGTTTGCATGGCACCGAAACCCGGGAACAGTCTTCTTCTTCTTTCTTCTTCTTCTAATGGCTTTCCGGCAGACTGGATGCATTGCGGCACATTGCTGCCTCTCACAGAATACTACACAAATTCAAGACCCCCCCCCCCCCCCCCCCCCCCCCCGGGAACAGTCAAGGGAGTCGGGTTTAGGGCAAGTAAAACAATCTGGTTGGTGTTAGGGGCTACGGTTTGGGTTAGGCTTAAATAACAACAAATGTCACATGCGACATGTGGGACATGGTGGCAGTCGATCACTGGTGTGGAAATCATTGCAAAGTGAGTGCCCCCCCCTCCACGCACACACACACACACACACACACACGCACGCACCGACCACCCTATTTAAAGCTCACGGTCCCGCGGCGCCGCTATCAGCCATTGTGAGAGTTCTGCTGGACCACCGTGACAAAGCGGCAGAATTTGACGCCCGGGGAGTGAGAACGGGCTGGCTGCCTGAACCTCACGAAACAAAACAATTGAATGCTTCTCTCTCCTTATTTTCTCCTTGCTTTCTGGCTCTGCCTCAATGGGCAGTCTTGCCAAATGCCCCTATTGTTTACAATCTAATTTGAGAGAGAGGGGGCGGAGCGCTGACCTGCATCCCCAAGCAGACATCTGCACCTTCACCACCTCCCCTCGCTGCGTGCTTATTGGCTCGCACAGGCAGAGCAGGTGAGGCACTGTGATACCTGCCATCATCACTAAGCATGCCAATGTTGTTCTGTGGCTTGGCGGGTTGTGTTGCTGCGGGTTGCCCGGGCAACCTGACAGTGTACACAAATGAGACGAGGAGCCGGGGCAGGAGGAGGAGGAGGAGAGGGCTGTGTGATGAATGGTTCTCCAGAAGGACAGGCCCCAGAGGGAAGAGGATTGGTGCGGCAGGCAGCACTTATAAATCCCAGGGATGCTCCGGGCGAGGAGGAGGAGGAGGGGAGCGGAGGTGAGGTCGATTCGGGAGCTGGAGGAGGTGACGGTGGGATGCAGGGAGAGAGCGAGAGCACTGACTGTCTTGCTTTCTGTGTGAGCTTAGAATGAAATAAGGTTCTACCTGCCTTCAGGATGTTCTGAGATATATTGAGCTTTTCAAAGTTCAAATTACACTCAAAGATCATAATAAAATAATAGCACCATGCACTCAGAATAGGTTCATATGACTTTAGGTCAGTTTTGAAACACACACACATGCACATGCGCACGCACGCACACACACGCACGCACGCACGCACACACACACACACACACACACACACACACACACACACACACACTTTCAAATAGCCTACAGCAAGTAGATTTGCATTCTGCAGTCAATTAGGATAGCCCCGCCCCCTACCCCAAAACCGTGTTCTACTATCATCAGCCACTGCATAATTGTTCATTTGCACCATGATGTGATGAAGTTCTTTGGATAGTTTCTGCTGTAACAAGTGAGAACAAACAATCTGCCCACAGAGAATTCCCATAAGGGGCTGTAGTCTCGACTCACCGACTTTCTTCGAAAACCCTTTTTCTCACCTCCGAAATTGGACCTTTCTACTGCCTGAACGGGGGGGGGGGGGGGTGTCTAAAGATTTATCATTGACCATATCCCCCCCCCCCCCTTCACTGGAGGTTTATAGATGTTCTGAAGAAACTCGGATATGTGTCGTTTTTGAGCACGGAAGGAAGAGACTGAGCGGATTCCTGCGTTGTAAACTGGATGTGTTGTGTCTGTGAGGACACCCCTCCTCCTCCCGCCTGAAGTGGACCGCTCCGTGCCGCCACACAGCCAGTGCGCGGTGAGCAGCGCAGCGCAGAGCAGAGCTCCAGACACTTTTTGGATCAGAGCGAGCGGGGCAGTGTGGATACATACGCGGCAGCGGAGCGCACGGCGTTGGGCACGGCACAGGCTGAGGACTCTGTACAGCGCAAACTCCAACACAAATGGATATTTCCGTGGCTTTGTTATCGCTCTTCTTTTTTACCAAACCAGGTGAGTGCAAGCAAGGCGCGTGGCACGGTGAGGTAACGACCAGAGGAGAGTTGTTGTTTTAGTGACTCGAGCTTGTCCAGTAATTTGCACCTGGCGCGCGCAAACAAACATGTCGCAGAGCTCTGGACCGCATGGCTTACATTTTACTTCCTGCTTTAACACTATAATAGCATTACATTTGAGCTGAATTGTTTTGTGCATCAGAATGAGGGAAAGCAGTGGCACCTCTTACCTTTCTCTGTCTGTCATTTGCTGCGCACAGTCCAGGCTACCTCCAGCAGGCAGCCCGTGAAGACAGGTGTTGGCTGCGTTATCGGGCAGCAGATTCCGCGCACTTATTTGGAATCTGTACTAGCCTACTAGCCTACTAGCCATATCCTGAAGAGATGCATTAAAATTGTTTGACCC
Source organism: Poromitra crassiceps (assembly GCF_964638095.1). Lineage (NCBI taxonomy): Eukaryota > Metazoa > Chordata > Actinopteri > Beryciformes > Melamphaidae > Poromitra > Poromitra crassiceps. Next base: position 15,071,171 of record NC_139645.1, on the reverse strand, counting down.
CCCCCCCTCCAACCACGAGTCACGACCAGTCGTTTTAAGCATAATAGGTTTGTTTTCATTTTTTCATCATTTTATTTTATTTTTCAATTCAGTGAAAGCTAGCCCTTTAGGCAGAACCTCCCTCACCTCGCCACTCTGTGTGAATGTCCACTTCGACATTCCTCTCTCTAACCTCCATTTCTCTCCACCGTGCAGCTTTGGCTTTCGGGACAGATGAAGATTACCAGCTCGACATCATCAATGAACTTGACCTGGCAAATGCCACCTATGGAATTACCCAAGTGGCGGGGCTTCACAACAGTAGCAAAGCCTTCGTATTCCGAGGTAACTGCATGCCTATATATCCTATATCTATCTGACCGGATTGCAGGACGCATTCAAGTTCACTAATGTCTTTGCCTTGTATAGGCTACAATAGCCTAGGCTATTAGGCTATGATTGTCTACGTCTTTCTTTCATTAAGTTAGTGTGAGCTACGCCAGGGCCACACCTTTTGGTGACACAGTATTAGTGGGGTTGCTGAGCCAGAACGCTCCGGGGAGCCGCCGCTCATAATTACTGCGCGTTTAATTTGTCCTCGGCAGCAGATGCTCCGTCCCCTTCCAGGCCCGTGTACTGTATGAGCGACTGTTTCCACTCACATGGTGGTGTCACCTCAACAACTGGTGGTTAATAATGGGATAACAGGTATAACAGAGGACCCTGAGAGGGCACCTGTATTTGGGGATATGTAGTCTCAGTGGAAAGGAGAAACAGATTACATAATAGGAATCAACCTAGAAGAATAGTATTCAAAAATATCAAAGCCATAACTGCAAAATGGGAATAGTAGTCTTATTAGTGATGTCACAGCGCAAAAAAAGGTCAATTATTATACCAAGTAATTTAGTCTCATATTCAGCCTTCAAGTCTTGTTTTCCTTAAAGCAAGACAAGCGTTCAGTGAGTCAGTGTCTGTTGAAGAAACCTGTCACAATAACTCAGATCACTGCAGTGCTGTCAAGAAGAATAATGACACATAATCCTACAAAATTCTTCAAACAAGTTGACTTGCATTGAGAAATAATCAAATAGCCTAATCGTCACTTTATTTTCTAAGAATATTATGTTTTAGGACTCGATAACAGACTAAATGCTTTCTTTTATGCCGGGCGCACACGAGATTAAAAATAGTACACCATCAATTCTGATATTAAAGGTCATATAAAAACTCACTGAGTAGCACGAGCTGTAAAATCCTAGAGGAATATCACTGCATCTTATTATCGCTGAGAGATGTATTGCCAGCGCTGGAAAAGACGACAACTTTGCTTTGGCACTTGCTGCTCTGCAGTCGGAGAAGAGCTCTCACCTCTTTGTTTAGTGCTGTCAGCTTTATAAGCAGAGGCTGAATTATTTGAGAGTAAATATAGACTAGAGGAGGAGAGGGATTTGGCAATGAGAGGAGAGACGGGGGAGAGACAGAGGGGGAGAGGGGGGAGACAGAGCGGGGGGAGGGGGGGTTGTATGTGAGAGAGATGGAGAGATTTGACAGTGGCAGACAATGACCAGTTGTTGCACACATCTCCACAGTTACCTGCCTGCTGTGTTTGTGTGGTTTCAGAGTCAGACCGATGTGCGTTGTGCCGTCATCACGTTGAGTCGATATTGACCTTTTGTTAAATATCAGATATGAGCCGGTCAGTGTCGTCCACATCGTCCACATCTTACTCATAAATGAGCAAACCTAGGTATGTTTGTATATCTCTGTTTCGTTTTCCTCGGACACCGTCGGCATGACAGCCTTCATTTTTGGCGCGGGTGCCGGCAGAGGTCTTGAGCGGAGGGGGACTGTGTCATATTTTTGAATTAGGTAACGAGGGCCGCCTAAAGGGGCAAAAAGGGCTAATTACTAGTGGCCAAAATGAGTGAACACAGGTTCAGCACCATGGATAGCTCCATGTGTTAGCTGCTGCTGTACTGTGATAGAGCACACCTGCAATGGTTGGAATCAGGGAAGTGGACTATGAAAGGAGAGAGATTCTGTGAGCGAGGCCAGTGATTGCTCCAATGGGTATCAGAACTATAGCTGTTACCGCTGTTACGTCTGCCAAGGAGGGCATGTTTTTGGTGCCGTTTGTCTGTCTGTCTGTCTGTCTGTTGGTCAGTAGGATTATGGAAAAACTACTGGGCCGATTTTCACAGAACTTTGTGGAGGGGTGTAGCAGTGGCCAAGGAAGAACCCATTACATTTAGGAGTGGATCTGATCCGACTCACAACATCTCCATCTCATAGCAGACTGGACTAATTGGCCATGGCGGAGGTCTGCGCTCTCCGACTGCCCTTCTACTTCAGTCATGTTTTTGCACATTAATTCCTCATTTAAATGCAGACTTTCCCCTCTGTCATTGAAGAGGTGTGCGGTGTCTCCCTGCCTTAACGAGTTTCCCCTGTCATTGAAGAGGTGTGCGGTGTCTCCCTGCCTTAACGAGTTTCCCCTGCCATTGAATAGGTGAGGGGTGTCCCGGCCTTAACGAGCTGCTAACACTAAAACAATCTCATCAGTTGGGGCGCGGAGCGTTTATGATGGTCTGGGTGTTGTTTCAGAGGATTTTTCTCCCCACTGAGAAGAACATTCTGGGAGAAACTCTGGGATCTGTAGTTTTCTGGCATGACAATGGTTTAAAGATATTGGGCCATATCTTACACCCAGTGCAAGGGCAAGGGCAATCTTTGCTAGTTTCTAGCACTGAACATCTCCCCTTTTTTTCTTTTAATTACCACTGGGTCGCTGAAACATGACCTTTGATGTACTGACCCAGTGGTAATTAAATGAAAAAAAGGGAGGTTTTGAGTGCTAGAAACTAGCAAAGATTGCCCTTGCCCTTGCACTGGGCATAAGATATGGCCCATCGACTATCAGCACAAAACATCATGGGCAGCTTCAAACCAAAATCATCTGCATCATCATCCTTAAAAAACCTGTATTGATCGAGCCGTACTCGTGTGTGTGTGTATTGTGTGTGTGCGATCGTGTGTGCGCATGCGTGTATTGTGTGTGTGCATTGTGTGTGTGTGTGTGTGTGTGTGTGTGTGTGTGTGTGTGTGTGTGTGTGTGTGTGTGTGTGTGTGTGTGTGCGGTTGGTTGGTTGTAGTTCTCTATAGTGTTTGGCACTGTGTGCCGCTGGCTCTGAATGAATGAAGGCGGGCAGGCAGGGCTTCTTGGCTAACTGTGCCGAGGTGGAGCTGGCCGAGACTCCAGGCTTCAAGCCAGACGGATACAGCAGCCTCTGTTTCTACTGATGCTATGCTACTGCACTGGAATAACCCTACACACACACACACACACACACACACACACACACACACACACACACACACACACACACACACACACACACACACACACACACACACACACACCTATACTCCCACCCTCGTCTCCAAGCCTTCGACCTGCTGCCATCCCCATGGTTTCCCGGCTCCAGCAGCCAGATAGCGTGTGAAACTGGAGGCTGCTAGAACCCAGAGGGGAACATTGGTCCCAAGAGTTGGAGAGGATGCTTGTGTTATGTCCTATTTAACACTTCGCCCACACCCCCTTCACTACTTTCACAGCCCTATAACCCAGATGGCCCAGCAGAGCGCCCCCCGCAGGCCGCAGCCAAGTCCAACTAACTACCAGGCACTTTCCAAGTGTGGATGATGATGATGATGCTGTGATTAATAAGTTAGAGCAACAAACAGCCGATGATTAAGAGCCTGGTAATGTGTGCTGCAGGACCCAGTGATTTCTCCACATGATTTATGCATGCTGTGTCCAATCAGCTTTGGCACCCATATCCATATTTCAGCAGTTTGATTGCATAAATTGTGAGAGCCGCATATTATAATGGGTTTAATGCTGGTGAAATGAATGGAAAAAGGCCCTCAGGGAATGTCGGGTGTGCTGGCCCCTTAGTGTTGATATAGTGTGGAGTGTTGGACCGCGATGAGAGACAGAGAGAGAGAGAGAGACGGAGAGAGAGAGAGAGAGAGAGAGAGACAGAGACAGAAGTCGCGTTTCCAACCACATGTTTTTATGCGAAATTTCAATTTGCACATAAAACAACTGAGTGGAAACGCCTCCAAATATCGCAAAAAGGTTTTCACGCTTGAGGGAGGTGGAAAAGTCGGGCGTATCGAAAAAAGGAAAATGCGATAAGTGCAGTGGAAACAGATCGAGCGATATTCCGTTGTCTCTCCATTCAAAAACCATGCAGTTTGCCTTGATCACTGCAAAACATGACATGTCAGCATAGCCTACACAATAGGGCTACAAACAAAAAAAACACTGATCATTTTGCATTTTCTTTTCCCGTCTTTCTGAGAATTCGACACAGAGGATCTGGCAGCCCCTCGGCTAGCTGCTGGGCCTGATGTCTCCAGGCTCTCCTGCTCTCAGCTAGCCACCGATTCACAAACAACAGATGACGTGCGTTGGAGGAAATAGACGCCAGCGTTTGTGATCTTAAGTTATGGTCAAAAGGAAACAGTATCAGGGCCGGTGCCACTGATAACACAGGCCCGTTTAGCAAAGTCAGATGAGTGCAGCCTCCTCTAAACAGGTCTTTATCTAGATGTCTGTACACCTATCTGATCCTGCTCCATGGATTATATTTCACTGTGGAACAACAGAAGGAAAAATGCTAATACTGTTAAGCGTGGGAGAGAAAACAAATCCTACAGCTTGTATTGATGGGCGGCTCAGCTATTTGCTAACATATTTGTTATAATTTGCATAAATTTTGTTGTTGTTGTGGTATGCTATGTTATGGCAGCTTCTATAGTGGTATATATTGAGTGAAGTCAGTGTGTCCAGACTGGGGGCTGACCTACTTTCTCAACCTAGATTGTCAACCTCAATACCTGGACCCCATTCGGTCGCACTGCTGATTTGGATTTGAAGCTATTTGCAGTGATTCTGGTTTCAAAAAGGAAATGGGATTATGGTGGGTGGATATTTTGATTTCTCCTGAAATGTGTTTTGTAGAAGCTGTATGTAAATGATCCAGGGGACGTACATTGTGTCTTAATGTATTCACCTGATAAGCTGTGTGATATTCAATTCACCAACCTGTCACATGAGCTCAGCAGCACAGTAAATGTTTTCATCGGTTCTATGCTGTATATCCTCCACTGAGCCATTTGTAACAGCCTGAGGACGATAGCTCGCCATCCAGATTCAATTTATTCTCTAAAAAGTTAAGAATATATTTATTTCCAACTCATGAACACTTCAACCTTAGGCCGATATGAAAATAGGGACGATGGAACATTCCTACCACGGACAGGCGGCTGATACAAACTTACTGACCTATATCAATTTGTGCACTTGTCGTATCGATTCATCCGACAAAATGCTCCTTCACATTTTGGCGTTGGCCCTTTACTTCGTCCACTACGAGCAGCTTTCTGGCCCTGTAACATCATCTGTAGTGTAGACATGGCGTCTGTTTTAACAAGATCACACACACACACACACACACACACACACACACACACACACACACACACACACACACACACACACACACACACACACACACGTCAGTAAAACCCAGCGTCTTCTCTTGTGCATCCCCAAGGCAGTGAAACCACGCGCTGGACGTCTCGGTTCAAAACACCCTCGAATTAAATGGCCCGAGCTGACCCCCGAAAGCTGATGATCGTACGTACGTACGGTCACACTTTTACATTCTAGTCAAAACACTCAGGGACTTTTGGGAGCGTTTCACATTTTCCACTGTGCCACACAAAGCAAAGTGGTAATATACAGGTCGTCACAAAGGTCCTCTATCAGCATCTCATCGGTGTCGGGAGCTGCCTCCGCCTCTTCTCCTCCAGTGTTGCAAAGTAACGCTTGTTGTGTGGACTGAGTGTTGTAAGAACTGACAGGCATATTGTGAACAGCAAAAATGTGTGACTCTGGAATGACCCTCAATTTCTGGCGGCTGACAACTGAGCAAAATTGAATTTCTCTCCAGCAAGAGAGCTACTGCTCGCCGAGTTCTCCGAAACTCCACAACTCGATGTTCAGAGCAGGTCACTGCTACTTTGCTGTTACTGCATTTATGTACAGTGACGGTTTTAACCATAGACTGGTAGAGGCAGACCATAGTCTGTAGAGGCAGACCATAGTCTGTAGAGGCAGACCATAGACTGTAGAGACAGACCATAGTCTGTAGAGGCAGACCATAGTCTGTAGAGGCAGACCATAGACTGTAGAGACAGACCATAGACTGTAGAGGCAGACCATAGACTGTAGAGGCAGACCATAGACTGTAGAGGCAGACCATAGACTGTAGAGACAGGCCATAGACTGTAGCCCACACATGGGCAAAATACGGCCCGCGGGTCGCCATCTGTGTGGCCCGCGATGGAACTGCAACAATTTTTTTTTTTTTACAGTGCACCTGAACACAACATGCAAGATACCCACTGAATAAGTGTCCAAATGTTCATGTCATTCTGGCCAATACTCCACTTCTGTTAAACTGTTATAGCATTTCAGTCTGGAATATGGAATATCTTTCAAGAATCTTTATGACTAAAAGGCTACATTGAAGTAGAAATTTAAATAATGAACTCATTGGTTTTGGATTTATTTAGCTTCAAGAGTGCATTTTTGTTTGTGTGACCCTCAACACAGGCTTTGAGAATCCCGGGCCACTTACTGATACTTATGTTTAAATTAACCCACTCATATTCTGGTTTATTTCAAGAAAAACATTTCGGCTAGTGGAAATTCTAATTGGCTGGTAAGTGGTAACTTTAAAATCTAGCAGCCATATTGGCAGGTGGTCTGCTGTTGGTCCCTGATCGGCAAACTGCGCGATCACTGGACAGGCGACCTGTCAATCATGCCCAAAACATAGTCCTTTGTTGTTTTTTACTCTAAACGGGTAATTTATATTTTCAGTATTGTTTCCATATAAAAATACAGCCCCCCCGTACAGTGGTCCTGAAAGCTAAAATTAGCTGTAGAGACCAAAACCGTGTTTGGAACCAGGCTATGAACATGTTTATTTATGCTGTAAAGTCAGCCATTTCAACATGGGGGGTGAATGGGGAATGACTCGTTTTTGGAGCCAGCCTCACGTGGCTATTCGAGGAACTGCAGTTTTTGGTACTTAGCACATGCGACCAAACAAAACTGCCCCCTTGGTTTTAACAGAAAATCCACCTGAAACAAGCTCCAGTGGAGTTTGATCTGAGAAGATGTTTCAGGATGTAAAACATCTTTGTTAACTCATTCAGGGCCAGTTTAGGACTGCCAATATTTAGCACAGGCCAAAGATTTTCATAATTGTTGGTCATCTTTCAAGACCCACAGTAAATTATCTATTAGCACCAGAGTGATTTGCAATACCTCAAAATGAAGATGTACGTCTCTGGGTTCACCAGGAAAAAAAAAGTGAGCTTTTAGCATGTTCTGTACTCTACTTATAGCCATTTATATACACCCTGTTTTCCCCCAGAAGGTCTCCTTGAGAAAATAAACAGGAGAAAAGGCAATTTTTGTAAAAGGGCACAATCTCAAGCAGAACTCACTCTCAATTCTTTTATTTTGAACTGTATTGACATCAGACATGTAAATATTATTCGTTAGGACACAAATGACAAAAAAAAAAAAAAAAAATATATATATATATATATATACACATGAAGTGCTTTTTTTTTACATTCAACAATACAGTTTACTCGGTGTGAGTGAGTGTGCAGACAGACAGACAGACAGACAGACAGACAGACAGACACACACACACACGATCCCCCTTTTAGATTTCTAACCCCACATAGGATAAGCAATAACCACGCCCTGTGGCGCTGGGATTGGCCAGGAGCAACACTGGAGGGCACGCAGCCCAGCGATTTCATGAACCAACTGAAAGCTCTTGAGAAGGACAGCGGGCTGCTGTGACTGCCTTCTGCCCGCTGCTGCCTAGCTGTTCCTGTGTTTATTTTGATTTGTTCTGGTACACCCGTCCTCGTCCATGTCTCCCTGTCATATCCTCTCTGCTATTTGATCGTTCCCGTTTTCCCCTCGGCTATTCAACACGTCCTCACCGCCCTCGCAAACTGATCGATCATTTCCTCATTCCTCCGATGATCAAACACATCTCTTGATTACTTTCTCCCGGCTGGCACAGAGGAAGGCGACTCCAGCTCGTGCAGCGCGCCGAGGGCGTTTCAATGGCGTTTCTCCTGTCTGCACCACTGGTCTGCACAAGGAAGCGTTACCAGTTTTCTGCTTTTCCTCTTGCTCAATTTCAAAACAACAGCTGCGGTATGTGTTTGTTCACGTGTTGTCTTAGATGTTAGGGACCTGATACCATGTGACAGGCTGGGGAAGTGTTTTAACTATGCGCTGCACGAATAAAAACAAAAACACGTCAAACACGTCATTGGCCCTCTGGGCTATTCCTGATAACACGTCAAAGACGTCATTGGCCCTGAATGAGTTAAACATCTGGCGCCAGTTGCACCAAGTGGTCTTACGACTGGTCTTAAGCTACGCCGGTCGTAACTTTACGACCTAACAGCTACGCCGGTTGCACCAAGAGGGCTTAAGCCTAATTTTCACTACGCCCAGGCGTAACTCTTACGCCTGGTCAGGAGGAGGCGTAATGAAGTGCCTGCCTGTAACAGAGATCTCCGTGTCTATCAGCGGAGACCTGCTGTAATTGAGTCCTTACCGTCCTCATCGTCGTAACGTCGCCATCGAAGCATGACGTTAGATTATAACGAACTAGTTGTGTGGCTTAGCCTTCCCAAATGTTGAGGGTCGTTACATAGAATTGGGAACGTTACATTCAATTTCATTCAGACTGCCTGGCACTAATCGCCGCCATTTTCCCCCCGGAGTTTCCACAGGAGGAGGGGGGTGGGAGGAGGGAGGGTGTAGTGACGCACATACAGTAGTGGGTGACGGCGCCAGGCACATTTTTGGGCCAATCGGGGCACATTCCCCGGCAATTCACATGGACGCTCATTGCTACGACCAGCGTAGTTAAGACCAGATGTAAGCCCTATTGGTGCAACAGGCGTAAATCCACTCTAAAGACTGGTCTTAACTAAGACCGTAGGAGTTATGACCAGGCATAGTTAAGACCACTTGGTGCAACCGGCCCCAGGTTTTGGTGTCAGTCCCTCACAATCAAAGAGCGAGGGCTTCTTTCTAGAGCCGCCATTTTGCACCGAGAGAGATGTTCAACAATCACACAGGAGAGAAATCCATCATAGAAGAGGAGAGAGAGCAGTTTCTCCACTCACAGGAGCAGGAGAGAGACCAGCATGCACTGCAGCAGAGAGACAGGCTGGGGTTTGAGTAAGGCTGTGACTCTGAATTGGAAAAACTCTGGCTGTCACCATCACTGTGTCTCTCCGCCTACAGGTGAACTCAGAGCTGAGTACAAGAAGTTCATAGCTCTTCTCTGGGGGTTGTCGAAAGGCATTCTGGGAAACGTATATGGAAATCGCAGACTGAAGTACAGCCGGTCGAGGGAAAGTGGGCTCCCCAAAAAAAGTAAATTATACCCAGGATAATGACTCGACTGTACGTTATCCCACTGATTACATGGCTACTTACCAGTGGTCTATGAAGTACCTGAGAGCCTCACTTCAGTAAAAGTACAGATATCGAAATGACTTTGGTAGAAGTTAAAGTCAGCTATTTGAATATTTCTTGGGTAAAAATGGGATGGCACAGTGGCTCAGTGGTTAGCACTTTTGCCTCACAGCAAGAAGGTCGCGCGTTCGAACCCTGGTCCGTCCCAGGTCCTTTCTGTGTGTAGTTTGCATGTTCTCCCCGTGTTCGTGTGAGTTTCCTCTGGGTGCACTGGTTTCCTCCCACCATCAAAGACATGTACAGTATGTTAGGGTTAATACTCCTGTCAAAGACATGTATGTTAGGGTTAATACTCCTGTCAAAGACATGTATGTTAGGGCTAATACTCCTGTCAAAGACATGTATGTTAGGGTTAATACTCCTGTCAAAGACATGTATGTTAGGGTTAATACTCCTGTCAAAGACATGTATGTTAGGGTTAATACTTAGGGTTAATAATTAAAATCTTAGCAGAAAAGAATCCTCGGGTCTTGAAAGATGAGCCAGAATCCTCAAAAAAACCCTCTGGCAGAAGCTACCTACAGTAAAAAAAAAAACGGCTGGCAGTGAATGTGTTAATACTCCTGTCAAATACATGTGTGTTAGGGTTAATACTCCTGTCAAAGACATGTATGTTAGGGTTAATACTCCTGTCAAAGACATGTATGTTAGGGTTAATACTCATGTCAAAGACATGTATGTTAGGGTTAATACTCCTGTCAAATACATGTATGCTAGCGTTAATACTCCTGTCAAAGACATGTATGTTAGGGTTAATATTCCTGTCAAAGACATGTATGTTAGGGTTAATACTCCTGTCAAAGACATTTATGTGAGGGTTAATACTCCTGTCAAAGACATGTACTGTATGTTAGGGTTAATATTCCTGTCAAAGACATGTATGTTAGGGTTAATACTCCTGTCAAATACGTGTGTGTTAGGGTTAATACTCCTGTCAAAGACATGTATGTTAGGGTGAATACTCATGTCAAAGACATGCATGTTAGGGTTAATACTCCTGTCAAATACATGTGTGTTAGGGTTAATACTCCTGTCAAATACATGTGTGTTAGGGTTAATACTCCTGTCAAAGACATGTATGTTAGGGTGAATACTCCTGTCAAATACGTGCGTGTTAGGGTTAATACTCCTGTCAAAGACATGTATGTTAGGGTGAATACTCATGTCAAAGACATGCATGTTAGGGTTAATACTACTGCTGTCAAAGACATGTATGTTAGGGTGAATACTCATGTCAAAGACATGTATGTTAGGGTTAATACTCCTGTCAAATACATGTATGTTAGGGTGAATATTCATGTCAAAGACATGCATGTTAGGGTTAATACTCCTGTCAAAGACATGTATGTTAGGGTTAAGACTCCTGTCAAAGACATGTATGTTAGGGTTAATACTCCTGTCAAATACATGTATGTTAGGGTTAATACTCCTGTCAAATACATGTGTGTTAGGGTTAAGACTCCTGTCAAAGACATGTATGTTAGGGTTAATACTCCTGTCAAATACATGTATGTTAGGGTTAATACTCCTGTCAAAGACATGTATGTTAGGGTTAATACTCCTGTCAAAGACATTATGTTAGGGTTAATACTCCTGTCAAAGACATGTATGTTAGGGTTAATACTCCTGTCAAAGACATGCATGTTAGGGTTAATACTACTGCTGTCAAATACATGTACTGTATGTTAGGGTTAATACTCCTGTCAAAGACATTATGTTAGGGTTATTAATACTCCTGTCAAAGACATATGTTAGTGTTAATACTCCTGTCAAAGACATGTATGTTAGGGTTAATACTCCTGTCAAAGACATATATGTTAGGGTTAATACTCCTGTCAAAGACATTATGTTAGGGTTATTAATACTCCTGTCAAAGACATATGTTAGTGTTAATACTCCTGTCAAAGACATGTATGTTAGGGTTAATACTCCTGTCAGTGCCCCTGAGCAAGGCAGTGGAGTTGGTCCCTGTGGCTGCCCACTGCTTCTAGTTCTAGGAAGGTTCCTAGTAGAGGATGGGTCAAATGCAAAGGATGAATTTCCCCACAGGGACAATAAAGGATATGTATTAAGTACCAAAGGTAATTTTCTGATATTAAATGTACTTAAGTATTGAAAGTAAAAGTACAAATAAACATTAATAACAAGGCAAACAAAAGACATGTCTGGGAAATCTACTTCTTCTCGAGTTTGATAGCGGTTGGCAAACAGCGTTATGGTGCATTACCGCCTCCAACAGGGAATGGAGAGTGGATCATGTGGATTCGCCAAACCTGCTTGCTTGCAGGGTACCAAATTTCTCCGTAATTGACCAATCAGAATCAAGTATTGAACAAAGCCGTGTAATAACACAAAATAACTCCTGGAGTGGACTGAACATCACAGACTGATGAGATCTAAAAGACGATCATTTGAACGTGGATTTTCTTCCTTTATTGCGGCTCAGTTGGCCAAAAAGCCAGCGGAAGTCATGACCGATACACACAGAAATAGATCCACGCACCAAAATCAATCAATCGAGACCAATAAAGTAGTCATGATTTGAATAATCATGGTGTCTAGCTGCAGATGGAAAAAAAGTCTGTGGAGTATGTGGGCAATTATAGGTGATTACATTGTGGGGGATCATATTATCAGTGTATCATGACCACCTGGGAGTCTGATGGTACAACTATGATATGACACCATGCCAGTAGTTGACAGAAATCTGTGGAACAGCACATTATGCGTAGGAGTAGGAGTAGAGTAGGAGTCTATTGATTCAACAGTAATTAGGCGGTAAATTGAGTTCCACATGTAAACACTACAGTAAGTAAAAGAAAAATCGAATTACTTTAAGGACAATACTGTTGTTGGCTCTGCCAGTGAATTTGTCTGTCTGTTAGCAAAATCTCTATTAAAAGGGAGCAAGTGGCAATGTTTCTTTCAATTTCTGTCCGCCGGCCACACCTATGTGTTTCACGTGCGATCGGGCTGAAACCTTCAGGGGGTGTAAAGAGCACCCTTGCGGGTGACCTGACACAGCCAGATTTTGTAATTATTACTGTAGGTGATTGCCCTAATTACCTAATGATGTGATGTCATCAGTAATGATGTCATCAGTGATGTCATCCTTCCTATACATTGCTGAAGCAGGAAGTAGGCGGTCACTTTGCCTCTCTATTGTTATTATTGCACCATAACGCAAAACAAGTTCAGTGATGTCATCCGTGACGATGTCATCGGTGAATGATGTCATAGAGCAGGCGAGGCCGCATAGTGGCGAGCCTAGGAATCGAGCACGCGTAGTGCGCGATATTTGCTACTATCTCAAAAAGTACTTAATGGATTTGGCTGACATTTGGTGGGCAAGTAGCCCACGGTAGAAGGATCGGTTGATTTGATTTTGGTGGTGGTCTGAATCATCTTTATGCTCTTATTTATGTTCATGTCTCGGTGGGAAATTAAAGTCCCACATTCAGGACTTCCAAACTGCTGAACAGCGAACTTCAAATCCAGAAGACAAATGACAAACAAACATAAACTGTCTTTGTGTGTTTGTGTGTGTTTTATTTTTATTTTTCATTTTTCATTTATTTCACATCTTCTGACCCACCTAGCTTGTAAAAAGAACCCAAGTGCAACTCAACAAAAGTTGAATCGCAGTAGTTTCTGCTGCTGATAGATTTGATTATTTGAACCTCCATCAAACATTCAGCTGACAGACTCCCTGTCAATCTTAAACCACTGTACTGTGTGTACTTTATCAATGTGAACTTAATACCTGTCAATCTTAAACCACTGTATGTACTTTATCAATGTGAAGTTAATAGCCGCCCGTTTTTTTTTTTTTGCGCCAATATCTTCCTTGTTCCTGTCAGGCAAACGCCGTCTAAATCCATCAACACAGGCCAATTGCAGAATATTGCAGAAGCAATATAGTTTGTGTAAAGATTGATGCCTAGTTGCGTCTGTCTGTCTATACATAGACTGAGATTCTTGACAGTGAATCAAGACAAATGCCTTGAACCAAAATGTGATTTCGTTTTATTTTTTATTTTTTATTATTAGGCTACTGCAGATATACCCCAGGGTACCTGAAGAGGATGGAAGGTAAACTTGATGGACAGGTTAAATCCAGGTTTCACCGCGGGTTCCTTTCTTCTAAGCGTATCGGCGTGGTGCATGTTCCTCCTGGGTTCCTTTCTTCTAAGCGTATCAGCGTGGTGCATGTTCCTCCTGTTTTAGAAGGCAGGAATATGCCACTCTTTGATGTGTGCCTCCACTGAAATGTTATCATGTTGGTGTCAGCGCAGGAAGTACGCTTTGGCTCCAGGTGAATGGATCCGTTGGAGAAGATGTGTGTAACAGGAGGAGGGAAAGGAAAATGGCAAATTAAAGTGGCCTGATTTAGCTGACGACTGCAAATGCGGCAGCATAAATGATACAGTAGGTGGGTCCTGAGTGAAGAAGGAGAAATAGGTGGTGACGCACATCTATTAATGAATGCAGAGCGGATTAGTTGCAGTAGCAGAATGTGACCTACACTAAGCAACGCTGCAATTAGGGATGAATGAATTTCACTATGTGGCAGTAATGAGACATCTTACCAACCGGGGGGGGGGGCAATTGAGCTATTTTTAGGAGACTGAGAAAACTGAATGCTCAGTTGCCTACAGGCTGCCGTAGAATTTGAAAGTAGACATGAAGAGAGCAAGGCGAGGTTTGGTGTGGGACCATTTCGAGCTAAAAAGTGACTTGGTTCAAACCTAGTCTCTCCCCAGACTCAAATATTACGTTGAATCACTGCGCTCCGCATACTACATAAATGAGTCTGTTCCACTTCACAGCCACTTCTGGGGTTTGAGGACGGGTCTAGGGGGGTTGAAATGAGTGACAGGTCGTAGCACCAATGAGAGAGCGGTTCGAAAAATGGGCTGGGCCTCCCCTGTCGTCTGATCGCAAAGTCGTTACTGATTGGGGAAGACTGAATCCACCACTGACCAATCCGAACCTGGCTAATGAATCGTCGACCTCCTCTCAATTTTGGAATAAATATTTCATTGAGGAAAAAACATGCCGCCTTTAGTATTTTCTGCCATAGGCATTACCAAAAAAACAAACAATTAATCGATAATTGATCGTTAATTTCCCTCGTGATCGATTAAGGACATTTCTTCCAGTGCCCACCCCTAGCTGCAATTGAGACTAATTTTGAAATGATCATGGGAGGCTATCCGTGCTTGGCTCCTCTCTTAGTTAGGAGTCAACTGGCTAGAAAGTGTGAGGCTCCAGTGAGGTCTCTCTCTCCTGCAGCCACGCTGTTGCTATTTATACCTCGCCCCCCTCTGACTGCACCGAGCAGAGCAGGAGCAGGGTTGCATATGGCACAGATATTACAGAGAAAGCCCCACGCCGGCAGGCACCGCCGGGCCGGCGCGCGGCTAAAACCCAGGCTATGACTGTAAAGTCTACCGCCACACAATCCCACTCCCCCCCCGAATCCGTTTCATCTTTTATGTATGAGTTTCCCCGGCTGTCCTCCTGCCAGAGGAGGCGACGCAGCGGTCCCACCTCACAGGGAACCGCGGCGGGAATTATTCCGCGTGAATAATTCATGGTACACGAGGGTGATATCTTTCAAAGGGACAGACGTGTCTCTATTGCCCCCCCTGCTGTCAAATTAAAGGCGGGCGGGATGAACAATGGGGCACACAGACACAAGTGCCTTCCACTGGATGCGGAAAACATGATCGGATCTCATCGTCCGTGGTGCCGCCACGGGCTTTTCATTCATCACCCCGGTGTAAGGACAGCGGTCGATAGCGAGGCTTTGGGTGGCCCGGTAATGTCCCATAAAGATGTGTTTCAGATAGATTCTGCTCGCTAAATCAGCTCACATCTCTCCCAAGATCAGTTCAATATTTTTTAAGATGTCACTCGTCACTCCGTGTCAAGGCCGCGGCGAGCGCACTAAGAGATGTGGTTGTAGAAATGGGAGGGTGCAACGATTAATCGATTTAGTTGTCACTATAAAATTAATCGCCAGCTTTTCTCCTCTTCTCTCTTTCCCCCTGTTTCCTGCACCATTGTACTTGGCCAATTCCCCCTGTCAAACTGTCCCGTCCCGGGGTCGATCTGGGGAGAGTTGTAGACTAGCACGTGCTTCCTCTGATACGTGTGAAGTCGCCAGCCGCTTCTTTTCCACCCGACAGCGAGGAGTTCCACCGGCAGGACGTAGCGTGTGGGAGGATCACGCTATACGCCTATTTCACATCCAACCCAAATCAGCCATTGTGTGTCTAAAATGCAGGGAGTAACACGGTTGCAAGCGAGACATTAATTAGAGTGCCGGGACTGGACCAGATGTCCCAGCGCTGTAATTAATGTCTCGCTTGCACCCGTGTTACTTCCTGCATTTTAGACACAAAATGGCTGATTTGGGTGAGATGTGAAATAGGCTAATTCCCCCAGTTAACCCCCCCCCCCCGTCAGTTTTATTCAGTGCATGCAGACTTAGTGCATGTAAATGCGCAAAATTATCTTATTGCCAGTTACCTGATTATTCCCAGTTATCAGATTGTGTGCATGTAAACAGATTATCTTTGCCTTGTGGACAAAACAAGACTTTTGAGGATGTCATCTTGGGCTTTGGGAAACACTGATCGAAATGTTTCACCATTTTCTGACATTTTATAGACCAAACAACTAATCGATTAATCGAGGAAATAATCGACAGATTAATTGACAATGAAAATCGTTAGTTGCAGACCTATGTAGAAATCACATCTGTGATTCATCCTGGGTGTGCACGCGCGCACACACACATGCACACACGCGCACACACACACACACACACACACACACACACACACACACACACACACACACACACACACACACGTGCACACACACACGTGAACACACACACACACCCGTGCACACACACCCACCCGTGCACACACACACACACACACACACACACACACACACACACACACACACACACAGACTCACACACAGACTCACAAGGTGAAAACAATACCAGCCCCTGTGTTGTGGCTGCTAAAAAGCTGAATCAAGGTGATGAAGTAATAAAAGTGGTGACCCATTTATAGTTTGAATGGAGTTAACCCTTTACTGGCTGTTTTTTTATGGCGACAATTGATCATTTTTATTCTGCGAAAAGAATATAATATATCTCCTATATCTCATATGCTAGTCGATATGGAAGTAGTCGATAACTAATAAAAAGCACTAGTCATGAATGCCCTAGAATAGTTTTCCATCTGCGGCCTCTCCAGCTGTGCTTGTTGCAAACAGTGTGAGCTTGGAGCTGGCTGTGTGGAAGATGATGGTGGAGCTTGGAGCTGGCTGTGTGGAAGATGATGGTGAGCTTGGAGCTGGCTGTGTGGAAGATGATGGTGGAGCTTGGAGCTGGCTGTGTGGAAGATGATGGTGAGCTTGGAGCTGGCTGTGTGGAAGATGATGGTGAGCTTGGAGCTGGCTGTGTGGAAGATGATGGTGTGAGCTTGGAGCTGGCTGTGTGGAAGATGATGGTGGAGCTTGGAGCTGGCTGTGTGGAAGATGATGGTGTGAGCTTGGAGCTGGCTGTGTGGAAGATGATGGTGTGAGCTTGGAGCTGGCTGTGTGGAAGATGATGGTGGAGCTTGGAGCTGGCTGTGTGGAAGATGATGGTGGAGCTTGGAGCTGGCTGTGTGGAAGATGATGGTGGAGCTTGGAGCTGGCTGTGTGGAAGATGATGGTGGAGCTTGGAGCTGGCTGTGTGGAAGATGATGGTGGAGCTTGGAGCTGGCTGTGTGGAAGATGATGGTGTGAGCTTGGAGCTGGCTGTGTGGAAGATGATGGTGTGAGCTTGGAGCTGGCTGTGTGGAAGATGATGGTGTGAGCTTGGAGCTGGCTGTGTGGAAGATGATGGTGTGAGCTTGGAGCTGGCTGTGTGGAAGATGATGGTGGAGCTTGGAGCTGGCTGTGTGGAAGATGATGGTGGAGCTTGGAGCTGGCTGTGTGGAAGATGATGGTGGAGCTTGGAGCTGGCTGTGTGGAAGATGATGGTGTGAGCTTGGAGCTGGCTGTGTGGAAGATGATGGTGTGAGCTTGGAGCTGGCTGTGTGGAAGATGATGGTGGAGCTTGGAGCTGGCTGTGTGGAAGATGATGGTGTGAGCTTGGAGCTGGCTGTGTGGAAGATGATGGTGTGAGCTTGGAGCTGGCTGTGTGGAAGATGATGGTGTGAGCTTGGAGCTGGCTGTGTGGAAGATGATGGTGTGAGCTTGGAGCTGGCTGTGTGGAAGATGATGGTGAGCTTGGAGCTGGCTGTGTGGAAGATGATGGCGGCGGGTGATGACCCCAGGCTCCTCCTACAGGCTGCCTCATTATCAGGCCAAGACAAATGCCACCTGCTGCACGCACTTCTTCAAATCCTCCGCTGGAAGACGGAAAATTAGCACCTCAGTCACCTCCGCGCACAGCAATTAAACCCTGTCTATTTATCGCTCTCTCTCTGACTGTTCACGGGAGGCGCAGGAACCAGCTTCCAGCACCTTTCCCGTCTCCATCAGAAGCCTGATATATAATTAGCCCTGCTTTGTCCTGCCTAAAGGCAACCGTCTTTGTTTTGATGCTATCACAAGCTCACTGTAATTGTGTTCACTTTCACTCCACTGGCTTTTTAACCCATCATAGATTTGGACTGGGATTGTTTTCCGTTGGGACTAATTACAGCTAATAATATATATTTTTAGATCACTCGTACATATTGCGGGATTAAATGTCTGGGCTAGAGACACGTGATATATCAGCAGCCTTAAAGAGCGTGGTGCAGGTTAGGAAAGAATCGGAATAAAAATATTGGGCTCATGATTAGTATGAAAATACCCCCCCCTTCCCCCCCTAAATAAATAAAAATAAATACATAAATAAAATAAAAATCACAGGCCCCCAGGGTAGAAATATGCAGGGAAAGGTGGCATTTTAAATGGGCATGTGACATCACAAGAGGAGTAAGTGAAAAAAAGTCCCGCACACTGTGAAGTTGCAATCAAATTTGTTTTACTGTGACGTTTCGGTCACCGACCTTTTTCAAACAAACATTTAACAGAGGTGAGAAAACCATCTTAAATAGGGGCTGGCAGTTTCGTTGTAGCCAATCCAAGCTCCCCACGGAGACTGGCGTTCAGCTCTGACAAGACGAGTCAATTACCTAAAAGGTACAACACTGATCGAGTGATCTGTACAAATAAACATTTTACAAATACACTTCAGTGTGTCTGAAGTGTATTTGTAAAATGTACACTGAAGTGTATTTGTAAAATGTTTATTTGTACAGATCACTCGATCAGTGTTGTACCTTTTAGGTAATTGACTCGTCTTGTCAGAGCTGAACGCCAGTCTCCGTGGGGAGCTTGGATTGGCTACAACGAAACTGCCAGCCCCTATTTAAGATGGTTTTCTCACCTCTGTTAAATGTTTGTTTGAAAAAGGTCGGTGACCGAAACGTCACAGTAAAACAAATTTGATTGCAACTTCACAGTGTGCGGGACTTTTTTTCACTTATTACGGACGTTTTTGTCTTTGCCCGACGCACCTGGCCTGAAAGATGTGCGGAGTTTCTCTTCAATCACAAGAGGAGTGACATCACAAGCAGGATTACGTTCTGCTGGCATGCACAGGGATGCAAAGAGAGTGAAAAAGGTGACGGATACCAGGGCTCAGGCAGACATCAAACCACTCATACATCCTCATATTTTGGGATGAAAAAGGTGACTGTCACCTAAAGGTGACTAGTTTGCATCCCTGTTGCATCCCTAAAAATGTCACAAGAGGGAGTTCCATGAAATGGAAAAGTGCCCCCTGCAGGTTACAAAAACGAGTCTAAATGCAGCTATGGGTGATGCAATGTGGTCTCCAACCTGCACCATGCTCTTTAACTTTATTAGCGGAATACCCGTGCAGTGTATTCTGATGACCCGTTGGAGCACACATAGTCATAATAGTCCACTTCCCTGGCTGATTCCAACTCTGCCCAGGTTTGCTTCTCCACTCAGGTGTCTTCCATTCAGTAGCCAACGAATGGAGCTCTCCATGGTGCCAAACTTGTGTGGAGTCATTTTGGCCACTAATTTGCTAATTCTGCCCATTTAGTCGGCCCTAATTACCTAATTCAAAAATCTGGCTCCGTTCGGTCACCTGCAGGGGGGTGCTCTTTACACTTCCTGAAAGATTCAGCACGATCGCACGTCAAATGGCATAGCTGTGGCCGACCACAATTCTGCTCGCTCACAGACAGACACTTTGCATTCTTATTAGAGGATTAACCAATAAATGAATGAACCAACATTAGAAACATATTTCTATCAGGAAGTGTGGCACATTTCAGCAGACACCATGCCAAATCTGCTTGGCTGCATCCAGCCAGCCATGTGTACTGTTGTACTGTCACATACTAAGGTTTTCCATATCTATTTATATTGACACAACCACACAGAAACTGAGCTGTGTCAAAATGAGATAACCCCTGCATGTGAAATGAGTTGCAGAAACTATCATTAGTAGAACCCAAAGAAAACAAATACACATATTTAATGTAACTTAAGTCCCTTGTTGACAAAATGGTACAGTCTTGGATTCTTCCACTGACCGATTTAATGATTATCCAGGATAAAATATCGTAACCCTTCAGGTACATTTTGGCAGTAGTAGCAGACAATACAGCTGAAATGTGCAGTAAAGGTGTGTTGTTGAGTCCAACCTGCTGACGTGTTCGCGGAATATCATTGATTAACTGTCAACACCAACACGCTGGTTACCAAGACAACAATGACACCCATCTTGTCGGTAGTTCAACACACCACAGAATGCAGGCAGCCTGAAGGCAAAAAGTGAGAAAGTCATGCAATGAGCTTGCTGCTGCTGGCATGTGTCCTGATTTTAACTTTAACTTTAACTTTAACTGTAACTTTTAACTTGAGTTAGATTAATGTGTTAAAGGGATAGTTCGTATTTTTTGTACAAATACCTCATACAACCCCACTTCAAAAAGTCTGAACTATCCCTTTAACCCATTGATACCTGATGCAGCATTTGTGTGTGTATCCCTTTAAGACCGCGAACCGCGTATGACGCGGTTCACGGTCTTAAAGGGATACACACACAAATGAGGGATATACACGCACATGCTGCATCAGGTATCAATGGGTTAAGACAGTTTTACCAACCTTGGTCTTATGAAACCCTTTCATAACGTCGTGCATGGTGGTCGACCTGAAAGCAAGGTGTTAGTTCCTGAAAAGTTCCAAGGTTTCCACTGGACAGCGACATTAATATTATTAATACTACTTGGTGACATTTTCTTTTTGAGGCTATACATACAAATGTTTAAGTGGAATTTGTTTCCTAAACAATATCATTAGACTTGGAGATTAGATTAGCTAAAGTCAAATGGTTATTAAATCGTTAGCCAAGTATCAGTAGTGTTATTTTTGGATGGAAATTATGCTGAAAAATAGTCAACACCCATTTTACATGACAATAACTAGGTTAAGATTGTGTTATGAAATGAAAATAGTAGCTAGACTAAGAGATTTGCATACAGTCAGCTGGAGCTATAGAGTATGACGTATTGTTGTAGACCAACCCAGAAGTCAAGTCCTGCTTCCCCTCGTCAGGAAGTCAATAGGGTTTTTGTATGGGGATTTGGCTTAAATGTCTGTGGATAACAAACGTTTATGAAACGGCGAGCTTTGTGTTCAGGAAGATAATCGTCACAAATGAGGGCCACCTTGATGGCTTTTGAGCACTGCTGATTGGCTGTGCCGGTGTAACGGTGGCCAGCGGGTCGTGCTGTGTAGTGAGTAATCCTCACTCCTTAACACATTGAGTGCCAGCGACGCCATATGGCGTCAAGAGAAATTTACCGTAGACTGCCAGCGACGCCAAATGGCGTCAATAACTCCAAATTCATATTTTGACGGGGGAATGTCGATCTAAGCCTCTTACATCGCCTCTTACAATATGGGAGCTGTTGAATGTGTCTAGCCTATTTTACAGAACCCTTAGGTGGCGACAGTGCCCTCCCGATTAGACAGAGGCCAGGAGAAAAGAGAGAAGAAGTCATAAGGAAACGGAAATCGCCATTGATATGCTTGAAGCATAACGTTACTTGGCTGTGCCTGTGAAAAGCAGTCATCTGCTGCCACGGTTGAGCCCCATCCGTGTCCGCTGCTATGGTCCATCCATATGATTTAGTTGCCGACACGGCGACAGCGGCGTCTTTCTGAGGGGTTACATTGTTCTCGGCTGGGAGCCGAGGACACGCTGTGAAGGAGCGGGCGATGCAGGCAGCGGACTTTTCAGTTCAGAGCAAACAGAGCAAACCGCAGAGCAGAGACACTCGACTCCTCCCACCACGGAGGAGGGGGAGGAGGGGGGTGGGCACGCAGGGCACTAACAGCATACAACCATTGACACACACACACCCAGGCAGCAAGCAGCAGGCTCGAACTCAAAGCAGAATTCATTCTGTCGCCTTTCTAACATAAAGAGGTGATTATCTCAAAAACTAATTTCAGCATGCTCTTTTCGGTCGAAAACACTCTTTTTCAGAGGGGTGTATTTCCAAAATGGAACGGTTTGTAAACACAGTTTTTTTTAAAAATGAAACAGAAGGGTTTAAAGTTTCATTGAGGCTATTGGTTGTCCATATAAGAGGAACACAAAAAATGATATGGCTATATTAAAATGCATTGCGGCCTATGTGGCACAGTACAGCACCTTTTGCCCAAGGGCCGTGGCACTCAAAGTGTTAATAATACCTCGAGAGACAGAAACTAGAGCCCGTGGGTTTGAGCCTCCCCTCTAGAGCGTCCGCCTCCGATGCCGGAGGGTCCGAGTTGGATTCCCAGCTGCGGGGGCACTCCACAGCGCGGGCTGCACCGGCATCATTAGCGGGCGCCGACATGTTTACACGTTCCTGTTTGAAATAACGATCGCACTGTTCCCAGCGTGTTCATTATAGCAGCATGGATAGCCTTCTGTACTCACTACGTGTGCCTCCGTGTTCACACATCTCTGTATGTAAATCCTCACACACTGTATGGGTGCCAGCAAGAAAATTCTCCAGTGAAGGATCAAAGGACGGTGGATATGAAATAAATAAAGAAATACATAAACGTGGTAGCAGTGACTGCATTACAACATAAGCTGTCATTTTGTTTTAGTCGTGGATACAGGAGCGACACAGGCGGAGACGCTGCGTTTCATGTCTCGCACGGCGCCCGTCTCTGAGGCGAGGCTGTGCTCTGGGAGGGGGCGGGGCTTTGATGGAAACGGTGAAGGCTTGTTCAGTCTTGTTGCTAAATGAGTTTAGCTGGAGGCTGCTTGCTGCTAGAGCATCCTTCACACAGGGAACTGGCTATCTGTAGAGCCTGAAAAAGAGGGGAAGGTCCACACACTGAAGCTCCAATTTACCTTTTTATTTAGCCATCCAACAAGTGGCGTTTCGAGCGGCAGCTTGAAATTACGTACGTCCGTATGTCCATCCGTCCAATGTTCGTTAACGCGATATCTGAGGAACGCCTTGACAGAATTTCATCAAATTTGCCTCAAACATCGACTTAGACTCAAGGAGGATCTGATTACATTTTGGTGGTCAAAGGTCAAAGGCCAAGGTCACTGTGACCTCACGAATGCCATTCCCAAGTTCGTTAAAGCGATATCTCAAGAACGGCTTGATGGAATTTCTTCCAATTTGGCTCAAATGTCGACTTGGCCTCAAGGATGAACTGATTACATTTTGGTGGTCAAAGTTCAAGGTCACTGTGACCTCACGAACGCGATTCCCAAGAATGGAACTAATGGCGGAGACATAAATCGGCGGTGTGGTCGTTCTAGTTTCATACTGCTTTATGCCTGCTTTACGTTTGTTTGGGTGCGCGCGACTGCCTCAAATACTATCTGTAGAGCCCGCCAGCCTCAGCCGCCAGTGCCTGCTACAGCATCCTTCACACAGGGAACAGGCCTAAAGTCATTCTTCTCACTTCCACACTCTGGCCAGTTACCTACCCCCCTTTTGGCTTCTCATGCCAGCGCTACATTGACGCTAACGCTTTAGCTTTCCAATGCTAAATGACTGAGGCCTGCTAATGCGTCACACTGACAACACATCTAGAGGATGGGGGGGCAACATTGTTCACACTGACACACACGCTCACAACACACACACACACACACACACACACACACACACACGCTCGTACCGCGAAGGGCGAAAGACCACAGAGATTTTTCAAGCTCGCGTTATGCTCAGCCATGCTTCAGAGAGACGAGGGCGTTTGTCACGGAGACGGGGGGAAACATCTGCGGTGCCATTTATTTTCACAATTCATTGTTCTCGACTTCATAATGGAGCCAGTGTGAGTCACTAAAGTCCTCTCCAAAAGGAGTCCCGCGTGAACACGTGTTGAGAGAGTACACACACACACACGCACACACACACACACACACACACACACACACACACACACACACACACACACACACACAGAGAGAGAGAGATCACTCGGCAGCTAGCTTGCTTTATTCCATTCCTCTGCACTTGATGAGTGGCTTCCTCTCTGTGCATTGATGCGCCGTTTGCTCAGGCACGGCAGGGAGGGAATGGCTGCTGTCGTTTGTCTTGTCTTTCTGTTGTCTTTCTGTTCCGTTATTGTATATTTCATCTGTATTGTTGTTGTTGTTGTTGATGATTGTGCTATCCTGTACAATAGGCTATATGCTTTTTTTTCCATTTGGATTTCTATTTTATACATGTTTTGTTTTCACTTGTTTGCTACCTGAGCAAATGTATATCTCGAAACGCGTTGCAAAGTGCTCTGCATCTCAAGCCTGTTTGAATGCTTACAAAACGCAGTAAAGGGTGCTTATTTTAAGGCATTCAAGTTTAGTTTTTTTTGCATTATACACTGGCTTCCCTCTTCATAGTTTTGATCTGTATTGTTCATTCTGCGGTAATGTTTTCAGGCAAAGTACGGCGGAGCTGTTTGTCCACTGTGTGTGTGTGTGTGTGTGTGTAGCTTGTCATGTCTGTGAGAGGAGCATGGCACCCTTGGGTGACCTCAGGTTGTGTTATCAGTGTGTGTGTGTCTCCTCCTGAACGCTCCGTCCCGATGCTATCTGCAGGCCCCCGCTCACTCAGCACGCTGCCCATGCCGCTCCCCCCCCCCCCCGCCCCGTCTCGCTTAGCCCCGCCCCCCCCCCCCCCCTCCATTAAAAGAGAGAGTGTGACGCGCGCCTCACGCAGAGGTAAACAATGTGGCGGCGGAGGCTGTCAGGCCGCGGCTATGAGAGGATGATTAAGCAGCTTAGCATAAACATGACTGCGCGATGATGAGGTTATTTACCGATTTGTTGTTTGGTCGGACGTTTAGCGGCGCTGGTTTGAGAGCTCTCCGGAGGTGATTTACGACAAATATGAGTGTGGGACAATATCAGCGGGTTCCTGTTGGCCCAGCCATATCCTGACATCATATTCTTCTTCAAGTATGCAGAGTACGGCTAATTGAGATGAATCGCTGTGTAAGCGGCGGCGCTGATGACAGGATACGGGCCAGGCGGCCCGGCCCGCTGGCTGCCTGGCGCCGTCCTCTGGGGGCTGCTTTCACAAATGTAGACTTTGACTATCATGGCTTAGATATAACACACATCGTCGTCACACAGATCCAGTATACGTCTAAATTCCTCCGTTGGACAAAGCAGTTTATTTCTTGAGTCTTGACTATCTTAAACAACATGGTGCAGATTGGAGACCACTTTAACATGAACATGTGGGACTGGTATGTAGCAATAGGATTCTATTTGTTTTTTGTTTTTTTCCCACACTCTGCATCTAGACTGGGTTTTGTAAAGCAGCTGGCACGTGCTCAATAAAAGGCCATCTGGGCAGATAACACCTGTGACATCACTCAGGCCTGTGACATCACTCAGGCAGCCTGGCAGCAGCCCATTCACACTCAACCCTGCAGCCAGGCTGGCTGAGTGATGTCACGAGTGTTATACGCACAGATGGCTTTTTATTGGACCTGTGCATTAGAATGCCACATTTTTCTCAAATTTTCATTTTTCTCAAATTTTCTCCTCTGGGGGCATGTTTGTTTGTTTGTTTGTTTGTTGGGGGGGGGGGGTTCATAGGAATCTTGAGCCCAAAATGTTTTTTTTTTTTTTACCTGCACCACCACGCTTAACTCATTGAGTGCCAGCCACTTTTGGAGAACGGACGCTCCCAGTGCCAGAGTTTCAGAGCTTTTTTCAGTGATTTCTCGAGGCCCACAGAATATTGTGTGATATTACTATGTAAACAATGAACACGCAAAAAGAACGATGAGACTCTTTTCTATCATCAGCAAAAACAGGTTTATTGATATCATTTTCCGTTCTTTAGTTATCAGCCGGAGAAGATAGCTTGATTTAACAAAAAAGAGCAGTTTTTTTCTAGAAGCTGAGATAATGGCCCTTTTGTGAAATTAAACATTTCAAACACATCACTGACTCTGAAGCTAATTTTCTGATATAGTCACACCTCAAAAATAATTTCCTTCAATAAAACAGTGAAGGCCAGGGAATTTTGTTTGGCAGAATAATATTTTTAGCTGCAACCAGCAGCGCTGGCCCCTGCGTGCGCTGCTGGTTGCAGCTTCTTGCTGATCTTGATTTGCTGCTGGTGGGCATCGGATATTCTGGCTTGCGTTTGCCAACCCTGTCCTGCTGCCTGGGTCTGTCTGGGTCAGTGTTGTGTGCTGCTCTGCGTGCCCCCCCCCCCCCCCCCGCCCCGCCCCGCCTCAACTGCACACTCCTCCTGTATGGGAGGTGGCTCTCTGCTGAGTTTGCTCTGTCTGCACTGTGAAGGGTGCGCGTCGGCGACATCCAGCTTTTTCCGCGTGTGTTTGTCACCGGCTACTACTGTATGCTTCCAGTTGAGAATAATAACGGCTGATCATGCGAATGGGCTGTGCAGCGGACATGGAGGAGCTCAATTGTGGGAGCAGATTGGCTGCTGCCTGCTGCAGGCACATCTAACGTTAAAACGCTTCATTCATATCGATGCATACGGATGCGATGCGATTTCCGTTTCCCCAACGACTTATTCTCTGTTTTTCTCTGCCTTTCTGTTAACCTGGAGAGCACTGTCGCCACCTAAGGGTTCTGTAAAATAGGTTATAGACCTCCAATAGCTATAATATTTGTACAGGAGAGGCAGAAGGCTTTGATCGACGCCCCACCGTCAAAAAACGCAATTGACGAACATGTCCGTCCTTGGCACTCTACGTTACTATTTGAAATGACGAACATGTCCGTCCATGGCACTCAATGAGTTAATCAGGACTATGGTACAATTAGTGGACTGATACGTGGACGACCCGCTCTACCTCCTGAGCCACAGCCACCCCAGTGTGGCCTAACACTACAGACCAGTCTAAAATGTCTTTGTGGAAGCATCCCTGTGCTCTTAGATTCGGCGATCGTCTCTGTGTGTGTAATGTGTGTGTGTGTGTGTGTCCATCTTTATGCGTGTGTGTGTGTGTCTGTGTGTCTGTCTTTGTGTGTGTGCGTGTGATGTATGACGTGTCTGTGTGTCTGTCTTTGTGTGTGTGTGCGCGTGTGTGTCTGTCTTTGTGCATGTGCGTGTGCGTGTGTGTGTGTGTCTGTGTGTCTGTCTTTGTGTGTGTGTGTGTGTGTGTGTGTGTGTGTGTCTGGCGGAGCGGGACGAGCAGAGAGTGAGGAAGTAATTAAGCGCTGGCTCTGTGCGTTGGGAGGCCGCTGGCTCTCTGCTGGAGCTCTACAGGGGCCCGGCTCTGCTGCTGCCCGGCCCCGGAGAGAGGCCCGGCCCCCAGCAGCCACCACCGCAAGCCTGACAGATACTGATACAGAACCTCAAAGAGATCAGCTAAATTAGCTCACAACTCAATTCCAGCTATTTCCCCTGTGTGTGTGTGTGTGTGTGTGTGTGTGTGTGTGTGTTTCTCCTGTATTGAGTGACTGCAAGCAGTGTGTGCCAGCTGTGGTGTTATAAGCTGCCCACAGCAAGAGGGGGGCAGTGTAGAGCTGCGGGGGGTGGAGCAGGTTATGGATAGGATTTCTGCCTAGAGAGTTGTTAACAATAACAAACACACACACAATGTGCACACGCACACACACACACGCACACACACACACACACACACACAACACGTCACACACACACACACACTAGGGATGTCAAAAATCATAATTTTTCTTGACCGACAACCGACACTCATTAGCCGACAACTGTCGGTTAACCGAGAAGATTAAAATGCGCTATTTTACTGTCTGTGCCCCATTAAACCTTAGGCCTACCAAATGCTTGATTTTTTTTCAGTAGAAAGCGTTTATTTTTACATCTACAAGCAGAAAAAAACACATTAACAAAACGAGAAGACAAGTTAAATCCTCCAGCCATCTAAACAAAAACATTCCTCGAATAGGCTATGAGGAGCTGCACGCATTTGCAGAAGGGGGAAATACGGAGGGAAAAAACCCATACTCACGCTCACAATTCTTAAATGAATTATCTTACTGCATGTGTCGTAAATAGTCTAATAAAACCAGCAGAAACTAATTTTAAAAGCTCAGAACGAAACGTGTCGCTAATTGAACGAATTTCCACTTTGAATAGCACATCAAGACACCGCCCCAAGCCTTCACGCTGCAGGGCGCACTGACGAAGCGCTTATTGCTCTCTCCTTCTGACATTCTCACTAATTCAACAGTGGTTTACCTGCTTTTGAGATGTGCAAAAAAATAGTTTGCTTCCCTCTCCACGCTTCTCCCTCTCTCTCTTTATCTGCGATGAGGGCTGTATGCTCTCTGTGTGTCCGGCTGCACGACATGACGACGAGTGCAGCAAGTCCGCACGCTGACAGCTGTCAGCATTGCGGGACTCGCGAGGATGAACAAATGAGGCAGGCTGTCCAAACTTTTTACCGATCTAATATGAGATGCAGAGAAATAATTATATATTAATAGCCGATGTGTTTAGAAGAGCATTCTCACTCTTGCTGTAATCGTTGTGGGATTATTACACCTGAGAGACAGACAGACCCGGAGAGAACTCAATTTACGGTAAAAGTGTGGATTCCTCAGTGAATCGATGTGGAAGACGCAGCTTGTTTTGAAACGCGTCATTGAAAGTAAGCTCATGGTCTCATGACAGCGCGGCTGGAACACAGAAGGAGCATGACTGAGACTGGCTCGCTGTAGTCACTCTGCACAGGGCAGGGCGTCTTCTCCCGTCTGGTCAAAGCAGAGGGGAGGCGGGGGTGTGGCGCATGTGTGGAGCTGAGTTTATCACAGAGCACATCTCGCACGCGGGGGGAGAGGCGGACAGTGCACACTGCTTTTCCATTTGGAAAAGCCTTTCTCTAAATGAATGTTGTTCTGGCAGTGGCAGGAGCTTTTAATTCCTATATAATGCTGCTACAGTAACTACTTAGGCTAGTTAACATTGTTGCTTACCGCGAAGGAGGGAAAAAAAACACCATATTGGCAACACGTTGTATGCCAATTTAATATGCAAATTAACCGTTTGACCGACATGCTTAACCGACCAATGACATTGTCGGCGGTTAACCGGTTAACGGTTAACCGTCGACATCCCTAACACACACACACACACACACACACACACCGATTGATGTAGTGCCAGGAGACATTTCGAAGGCATGAATTTAAATACTGTTGAGTGCAAGAAGTGACATTTCTCAATAAAGGGATTGTATTTGGAAGCACTGGTGATTTTACCGGGGCTCAGGGGGTGCGATTGTACCCCCTACTGGTCAGATGAAAACATTGACATTTCTACATCTAAACGGTAGGGCTCTCACTTTTTCTATGAAATAAAGTTCGAACGAACTTTAATTGACATGCAATTTGTTCAATTATATTCAAAGTTAATCGCCCACCCCCCCCCCCCCCCCCCCCCCGCGCGGGCGATTAATTTGCCTGCGCACTGCAATGTACGTCATTTACAACAGAAGAACTGCTGAGCTTTGCATGAGAGGCACACACCAGTGGGCTTGGATATAGTACAGGCCAGGGGCAGGCGACTGAAGCAGTATCACTACCAATATTGTGCAAAAATGAATAACGTTAACGTTACAGTTCCTGACCAACAAACCCCCTCTGCCCATCTGGGGAGAGTTGTAGACTAACACATGCTTCCTCCAATACATGTGCCAGCCGCTTCTTCTCAACTGACAGCGAGGGAGTGTCACCGTCAGGACGTACTGTAGCGCGTGGGAGGATCACGCTATTCCCCACAGTTCCCCTCCCCCCAAACAGGCACCCTTGACTGACCAGAGGAGGCGCTAGTGCAGCAACCAGGACACATACCCTTTTAATCTGGCCTCCCACTCACAGTCAATAATAAATGCAGGAAAAAATCAAATTAGATTTTTTTCCCCCGCTTTAATTTTTTGTTTTTTGCTGAAAGTGAAATGTTTTATGGTCCCTCACGATTCTCTGGAAGATTGTTTGGCTTGGTTCAAGCCTTACAACTTGTTATATAAGGATTTTTCTGAAATGTCTATGGAGAAAATAAATGGAGAATTCACTTCCGGGGCAAGAAATGTCACATGACTGTTGAGCTCTATTGTGCATGTTTGGACGCTCAACCAAACGGGAGACTCGAACCCGCAACCCTCATGGTTAGTGGCCAGGGAATGTACCGCTTCACTACCTGTGTGTCTGTGTGTGTGTGTGTGTGTGTGTGTGTGTTGGTGATATAACATGCAAATGTTGCTGCACATGAGGGAAATCAAGAGGCGAGTTCATTACTCTATCCAATACGGAGGCTTCCCCAGGCCTCTCCGCGAGGCGCCAGCCACATTGTTCCTTAAGTGACTGACGATGGATCTCCAGGAGATGGATGAGTTTTTCCTTCCATGGTAGAAAGCAGGTCTCTGCTCTCCTGGGCTCAGGGCCTCCCTCACTGTAATGATCACACAATCATCTGCTGCACTCAATCTGATCATGACTCATGACAGTCAACTCAGAGGGGAGGCAGGCCGCACCGATCCCCGTCGCAGCTACGGGGCCGCTGTGAGCTATATGGGCATCTTAGCGTTTAGAGAGTGTAATAGACCCTTTTCACCGCGGCCATTTTGTGTCGAAAAGGCAGGGGGAAACACAGGTGCAAGGCAAGAAAAACACTAATGAGGGTTTGCAATCCTCCATGTGTAATGGTGAAGTTCAACTAGACCCTTTTCACAGCAACCATATTGAGGTGGTGGTAAAGCAGGCGTAACCAATACCATTAATGATGTTTCCATTCCATTTAGGCTTTCCCGCACCAGAGCCCTCATTAATGTTATTGGTTACACCTGTTTTACGTCCTGCTTTGCAACCTCAAAAGGATTGCTGTAAAAATGGCCTATTCATAGTATATTCCCATGACGTCACAAGCATTTTCCTACCAATATGGCGCTACAATACACAGATTACACACAGCTCATTGGCTGGTTGTGTCACTTGATTGTAATCACCTGTTAATTGATTACAATCACCTGCTATTTTCCTACCAAGGTGGCCGTGTGGTGATGTAACAGAATACTATCAATACACCAATTTGCTGGGGACCCCCTGGAACCCCCCTCAAGGACCCCCCTGGTGGTCCCATGTTGAGAACCCCTGGTATTACAGTAAGCAGTCCCCCAGGTAGAGATAGTTCATCATGCCAAGCTCCCACACTCTCTGGTGCCCTCACGCATGTCCTCCTTACATTTCAACAGAGATCAAACAGGACAGGGTCCACATGGGAAGAACATGCATATGAACTGGGGAAACTCCTGTAGAAGGTACTTACCGTACATGCATGGATGTAAAACTTATCAATCAGTCATGTTATTTAATCGTGAAAGGAAAGAAGCAAAAGGGGAAATCTTGAGCAGAATCATCAATGTTTGATCAATTCAGACTCATTAATTTTGCAGCTTCTTCAGCTGAGAACCTGCCTGACAGACACGCACTCAGACTCCCCTCCACACACATCAAGCTCTTCTTCTGCTGTGCCCACTGCAGTAATGTTCACTTCCCCTGGCTTTTGCCATTTTCACAACTTTAATTGACGCTCTGCCACTTTTTCTATAGCAGCAACAACCCTCTTCTCAGCTGACCCTGGTTAGTCTTTTATATCTGCTGCTTCCTGTCTCTCGCCGGCTCTTTCTCGCTTCGCATCTCTTCTCTTTTGTGCGTCTTTGTTTTGATGGAAAACCGGTCGGAGTGTACGGTCGGCACATTTGAAACATCTCTGCCTCAGCTGTGGTCAAGGTGAAGCGCCGTCAGTGGTTTTCAGGTCGATACAGAATCTGAGAGTTGGTTTTAACTAAGCATCACCTCGCATCCTTGAACGTCTGCTCTGTGTGTGTGTGTGTGTGTGTGTGAGAGAGAGAGTGTGTGTGTGTGTGTGTGTGCACTCTCTCCATCTACAGTCATGCCTCAGTCTTTTCCTCTATGCTCAGCTCCAGCCCGGCCCTTGTTATGCAGTTCCACTGCAGGCCTCCTTGAGCAGCAGAGAGCAGGCCTGCTTGCTTTTGGCTGACTTGCTTGCTTATAGCAGTCCATCATAATCGAGGATGACTTCATATCTCCCAGGGGTAATTTCAGCGCTTAGTGCGCTCGTCATGTCACCTCATGTGGCTGTGTAGACCTACTCGTGATTCACACACTTTGTGGGGCAGGTGTTCAGTCCTTGTTGTGCGTGCATGTCGTCGTCTGCGCTTCTCTGCACGTCTCAACGATTTAGACTGGTTTCACGGAGTTGTGTTGCTATAGGGAACAGTTTGGAACCTAGCTTATGTCCTGTCAGTTATTGTACTAAATAAACACTGCAACAGGAAGCAAGCTGGGGTGAATGTAGAATAATGTTGTCGAGTTGAAACCGTCTATATTCTCCTCCAGGTGAGAGATACCTGAAGGCAGGAGGAGAGCACCAGGTGGTTGGGTCTGCTGCGGTCCCTTCCAGGTCTGAAGGTGTTGTGTTGCACTTCTTCGGGAGCTCCTTCATATGGTCCTTGTAGTGCCTTTTCTGACCACCGGCAGACCCCCGGGCCAGATTGTAATTGGCTGTAGAGGGTCTGCCGTGGCAGACCAGCTGCAGACATGCGGATCACATGACCTAGCCAGCGGAACTGTCTGCGTGACAGAATCACCTCCATGCTGGTGACGTCGGTGCGTTCATATACCTCAGCATAGTAGGGGATCGTTCACAGACAGCGGATGTGAAATATACCTCCAGGGATCTAATGTGCTGTCTGTATCGTGTCCTCATTGACCTCATTCGGTAATGACCTCACTGTCATCCTCTACCTCATTGAGAGTAGTGACCTCACTGACCTCAGTGAGTCATACATCTGTCTCTCACCGGCTGTTTCTCACTCACACACATTTCTTCTCTTTTGTGTGTCGTAGAAAAGCGGTCGTAGTGAAGCGCCCCCAGTGTGAGTGCTCGATAGAGAATCTGAGTTAGTTTTAACTAAGCATTGCCTCGCATCCTTGAGAAGTCTGCTGCGTGCGTTCGTCTGTGTGTGTGTGGTGGTGTGTGCGCACGTGTGTGTGTGTTAGGGCTGCACAATTAATCGTATTTTCATCGTCATCGCAATATGAACATGCGCAATAAACACATTGCAAAGACCTGAAACGCAATAAATAACAAAAGTGGTTTTATTTACATGCGTCATGCATTCCCACTGAGCATCTGATCATTTTGTCTTGTGTTGTAAATCCAGCGCACACCTTTCCCTTGCAACAGTGCGCTCCGCCCCTCTGCCAAAGCCCAAACACGCTGTCTGTAGTTTCAGCTAAAGTCAGTGTGTATTTAATTTCTTTATTCAGTGGGCATATAGGCTATGTTTGGGGTCTATGTTAGCATTATTAAAGCAGAAAGACATAGGAACTGTATAGCTAATATGCATACTTTAATATTTGTTTATTTATCGCAAGTCGTATCGTCATCGCTATATTGAACAGTGTTATCGCACATCGCAGATTTTCCTCATATCGTGCAGGCCTAGTGTGTGTGCGTGCGTGCATGTGCGTGCGTGCATGACTGGGTTTGTTTCCATCTCCACATTCTCCAGTGATGATGCCTCAGTCCTTCCCTCTAGCCTCCCTGGCTCTGCAGTCTCCTGTCCTCCTGCAGGCCTCTCCGCCGCCGTGAGCAGCAGAAAGCAGGCTAGCTCCTCAGGGACTCGATCTGCTGTGTGCTGCTGGCTGGATGACCGGCTGGCCGGCTCCATGTATGGATGCACAGATGGCTGGACGGATGTGTAACCTTAGAAACGATTCTGGGGGGGGAGGAGGGGTGGGGGGTTCATTCAGGTGCACGGAAGTCCCGTCTTGGAGTGGAATCTCCTGTGTGGAGTTTGCATGTTCTTCCCACAGTCCAAAAACATGCCGGTCGGTCAGGTGGACTGACCCCTCTAAATTCCCCATGTGGTGTGTAGAGTGTGTAGTAGTATGGTGCTATATGATGCATGTGTGATGCAGTAAATTATGCATATGAAGGACGTATAAGATGTGTGTGATCTTATATGCTGTAGTGTGGTATGAAAAGACCTTTGAGACTTGTTGTGATATATACAGTATACTAGACTAGACTAAACTGCTGTCCCCTGTGGCTCCCCCCCCCCCAGTGTGTTCTTCTGGCTGGATGAGAATTCTGTATTGAGCATTTTTAGGGGCATATAGGTTTCAGTGAAGACAGACAGGGAGGAGCAGGGGGATAAACACAATATTGTTGTCTGTATTTTTCAAAGTCACAGTGACAAGATGTGCTCCGTCCTCCTCAGCCAACTGAGCCACCAGGATGCCCTGAATGGAGATAGTTTCTGATCAGAAAACAAGCCAGCGTTGCAGCCGAGAAGCAGGAGAAAATGTTGGCAGCAGCATCAGAACAAAATGTCAACTGGCTGCACAATGAATCAAATATTAATCGTGATCAAGATTTTTGGCTTGGTCCCACGATCCAGCCCCTCCTCCAAAGCCCACACACACTGCTGTGGTGCGTGTCGTCTCAGCTCGAGCCGAGGAGCCCAAACACGCTGTGGTGCGAGGATATATTAATAAAACAAGATCAGGAGACCTGGTTCTGCCAGACCCAGAAGGAACAAATTCCTAGTAGGCAACACACCTACAAACCACTTTATAAGTTAAAACAAAGTATAAATCATTTTAGGCATTTTGTGTGTGTGTAGCATTTTGTGTATAGGGGTATTTGGTTGTAGATTTGTGTATAGGCTAGACCAGCAAACCTTCCAGTCTGATTACATTCACCTGTCCCTTGTTGATTAGACCCTCATTGATTTTACTTGCTCACCTGACCTGCCCAACGCAGCTTCCCAATGCAATTTGAGTGGCTAAAACATTTTCAACTCATGAATGTTACAAGTGTGTTGTGGGTTTATGGTTGTGTAAATATGATCAATTGCTGTCATACTATTGATTGCCATCTCATTAATCAGTTGGCTGTAGGTGATATTTATACAAATTACCTTCAGGTGTTGTGGATCCTCTATTGCCCTCTAATGTACTGTAGTTAATGACCACATTTAGACATGTCTTTCTTTTAACTATTCCATAAATAAATAAGTATGATCTAATATGATCTAATGGCCAATAATGAACCAATAATGAACCAAACTAGGCACCACAATTACAACAAGTACAGATCCTGTACAGTTACACGGCACATGTTTAAACCAGTTGAATTAAAGGTAATTCAATGTTTGTTAGTGTCCCCATTCACTGCTGGTTCAAATGGTAGCAAGTCCAGACCTGCTCTGTTGCCCCTGGTGGTTGAAATCTGAAGCGTTCCTGAATGGCTGGGGAGGAAAAGAGGGACAGACAGACCGACCGACAGACAAAGCCTCCTGTAGGCTGACCCCCTGGGTCTGGCAAAAATATATATATATTAGCT
This sequence comes from Poromitra crassiceps, assembly GCF_964638095.1. NCBI lineage: Eukaryota > Metazoa > Chordata > Actinopteri > Beryciformes > Melamphaidae > Poromitra > Poromitra crassiceps. The sequence continues at coordinate 15,035,540 of NC_139645.1, read as the reverse complement.
GTATTTTATGCTCACCTGGGGTTAAAAAAAGGCAGATGTAGTGAGCATAGCTCTGACCTAACCAAATCTAACATCACTGTGAACACAAAACAAAGAAAACTTCTGATATAATATGGTTGTTTTAATAAAGTGTATCACTCAATTATAGTCAATACAAAAATAAAGGCTTTTATAAAACGGGAAGCCAATGACTGCTTAGTCTGCAGATAAAACACAATGACAAAAGGCATAGTAATTTAGACTCTTATTGTCATGTTATGTTGACTGATGCTTTTTATGTAGCCTAATGTGCACGACTGCACCTTTGTGTTCCTTATTATTGGCTCTGTTAGATGGCTCTGTCCAGCAGCTAGCTCAACTCCAAAGTCCCTTTGTTATAGTGGTAGCGGCTAGCGCGGTTAGCTTAAAGTTAGCGTGTTGTTTTTTGGAGTTAAATACACAATGCCTGGATGTTTCATTTCGGGGTAAAGGGGTTTCCATTAGTTTCTATATGTTTACACCAGCTCTATGAGTATGAAGTGCTTTTGCGGGGCTGTTTGATCACAAGCAGTGTCAGTGTGTCTGCCAAGTGGGCGAGCCTGAAGCGTAGGCCGCACTACGAGCTAACGCTAACACTCGCTAAGCTAACGTAAAACAACAAACAAATCCGCTGCATCATCCCCAGCTTTGGTTTAACGTAATAGACGTTTGCCCTCCTCTCTGAACCCATGCGGGACATGGATTGCAAATTACAATAGCTGTGATCATCTAAACTGTGAAAAACTGCAACCTACTGCATGGCAGCAGCCATGTTTGTCCATCGCAGTTGTGATGTCACGAGCGTGCGACAACAATAGCTCCGGTCCAAGGCAAAAACAAAGCCTGATTATTGGCTGTTAATTTTAGTGCATCCCAAAAAAAATTATAATAATCATGATTATGATTTTGACCTTAATCATGCAGCTCTAATGTGGAGTCGACACACACAAGCCACTGCATCACTAAAGAATAAGCTGACCTATAGAGCAAAAAACAATGGAAGATATGAACAGGTTGTGGACAGAGAGGGGAAATGCCTGCTGCCAGGTTCCAGCAGTGCAGAAAAAGTTAACTCTTCTTCTTCTGCTTCTTCTTCTCCTCCTCCTCCTCCTCCAATATATCTCTGATGTTGTTCCATACCAGGGGCCAGCAGACTGTGAGAATCTGCTGGGGGACGAGTGTGTTACTGCAGGGACTGTAAGCATGTGACTGGCCAATGGACAGACACTCTTTGATCTGAGTCCTGAGGGTAGAACAAGACTGTGTGTGTGTGTGTGTGTGTGTGTGTGTGTGTGTGTGTGTGTTGAACTCATAAATGTACTCTTCCTGACCACTTCTGAAGGTACAGTAGTCTGGCTCACTTGTCTTCAGATCTCTTTCACTCGAATTTACACCTGCTTTTTAAATGTGATCATTATCCAGATAACTTATCCAGATACAGGTCACATATACAAACCAGGTGTAAATGGGGTGTGAGTGACTTCAAGAAAAATGGTCTTACATTAAACATAAAATAAAATAAACTTGTAAGTTGAGAATCGATTCTTCTTACATGAATCGATTTGTTTAGTGACACCCCTACTACCTTCTGCCCTTGACAGAAACGTGAGCGCAGTACAGTAAATGTACTTAATGTATGTGGCGGTCACCCGGTGAACATGGCTTGTTCTGCTGGTCTTCCACGTGGAGCTGGACAAATGTCCACAGAGACATCTCTGGTGGTGTCCTGGTTGGAGCGACGTCTCTCCTGAGCGCCTGTCCCTCGCTGCCTGCCATCTGTAAGCCTGGGTCGGGCGGGCCGTGCCGTGCCGGGCCCACCAGCCACGCTCCTGATTAAAGTGATGAGCTGGAACAGAGAGAGGGGGAGGCGACAGCCGGCTGCTGCCTGCTACACTGAGCCTCATCCTGGCTGAACACTCCCGCTCTACCTGATCCCTCCCGCCTGCCTCTCTCCCTCCCGCCTGCCTGCCTGCCTGCCTGCCTGCCTCTCTCCCTCCTGCCTGCCTGCCTGCCTGCATGCCTGCCTGTCACTGGAAATGGCTTTATGTCTGCCAGCCTGCTGCCATCACACCGCGGGGGCAGCTGGCCGCTGTGCGTCTGCCTGGGTTCCACCAGCGGGGGGCGATATGGAGCACAAATCATATGACTGTATTTTTAGGCTTTTAACAACATATTGGCCTGAATATAATCCAGTGAGGAGAAGACATCTCCCCTTTTGAATGAATGTCTTCAAAGCAGAGTGGTGTTGGGGATTTCAAAGTAATTGCAACTTTTAATCAATTTAAAATCACTTGAGAACGGCGTTAGTCCCGCCCGTTATGCTGTCTATTGACGCTGATTGGCTAATGGTTAGTCCCCCTCGGCGCTCATTGGACAAGTCATTTTTTTTCCCAACTGAGGAAGTGGCTGTTGCATGTCACTGGGTGGAGTGGGCAGATTGGAAGGTCTCTGGACTAGGGATGGGCATTTCTAGCAAAAACACTATTCGAAATTCGCTGGCCAAATTCGAATTTAATTCGAAATTCGAAATTCGAAAAAAAAAAAAAATGTAATTTTTTTTTTTTTTTTTTTTTTTTTTTTTATTATTATTATTATTTTTTGTGAGTGAAATGTTGCATTGTCTCCCCTGATTCTAAGTCTACGGCTTTATTAATTAATATAAAAAGCTTCTGCTGTGGATTTTTAGCTCAAACAAGCATTGCACCACTGAAGTAAAGAACATGTTACATGACATTGACATTTTCGAAAATAAAAAACAGTTTTGACAATCATGAGTGGTTCATTAAATATTTAGTAGGCTCAGGTCTGAGTGCCAAAGGGGTGCCAAAGTCACCCCCTCTCCCTCTTCATGGGATTTCATCCGCCATTCATTTTTCCATAAACCTTGCTTAAAATGCTTATAAAAATTGTTTTACTTGCTCAAACCAAGCGATTTGACTATACTTAGAATCAGGGGAGACAATGCAACATTTCACTAAAATTTTTTTTTTTTTTTTTTTTTTTTTTTTTTTTTTCGAATTTCGAATTTCAATAATAAAAGTCGACCTTGATAATAACAACGATTATTCGAAAATTCGAAATTCGATGCCCATCCCTACTCTGGACCCAGCAGGCAACACTTCTCTCTCCCCGTGGTAAACAGGTGGGTCATGCTTCTGTGGATTTGAGAGCTTGATCTAATAATGACACGATGTGTGTGTGGAGAGACGCAGGGCTGGGGGCAGCGAGGGCGGGGCGTGGGGGCAGCGGCGAGGGCGGAGCGTGGGGGCAGTGGGGGGCGCCATCCGCCACCCTGGGGAGATTTAACGCCACGGGCTGCAGCTCTCTCTCCGCAGCACTGTCTGTCATCTGCAGCTGTGCAGCCAACTCACTCATATCTGTCCCCTGCTCCGCTGGAATAGACACACGCACACTGCCCAGGGGGTAACACACGCCCCCACACACACACACACACACACACTCACACTCACACACACTCATGAATGTTTGTATACCTGTGAGGACCTTTGTTGACCACACTCACTCCCGATTAGGGGAGGGCGATATGGCCCTAAAATAATATCATAATATTTCAGTATTTCAGTATTTCTGCGATAGCGATATTCTTCCCGATATGACAAAATGCTGAAAGATATTTCATTCTTAATTTCAAGAATATACAATTGCAACTAAATAAGTGTTTATAGCTTTATTATAAGTCAGCATAAACGTAACGGTTTGGCTTCAAATATTCAAATGTGCCTTCAGATATTACCGTGATTTGTTGTAGCCTACATGCTCTTTTGTAGCCAAACCACTCCCACACGACTGAAGCCACTCCCCTTTTTGAAATTAGCTCCTCCACCGTGGAGCCGCTTTCAGCCATGCTTGTTGTTGCTGTGCGTACATCAACAAGTCTGAATATTGCCGTTATCACAATATACATTTTTCACAATATGAATATGAATCGTATTGATATATCAATAACGATACGATATAGCACACCCCTACAACAAATAACTTACTTCCGGGTGGATAACGTCGGTGGTGCTGCATCGGCGCTACGTCACTTTTTTTATTTTATCGTAAGCTTCAAAGTTTTAATGTTGACTTGACTTAACACCTTCATGTTAAATGTTTTATTCTTGTTTGATCGAATCCGTCCTCACGTTCTCTTTTGTGAGCAGCTACGGGTCACTTACCCTCAAGAATAGGAATAGACTGCAGGGTATCGTCAAGGTGGGCAGCAAAATCGCAGGCACTACTTTAAATGACCTTCCTACTCTGTATAAGTTTAGGACTTTTGAAGAAGGCTCAGTTAATCTTGGCTGATCCTATAGCCACCCCCTGTCCTTTGAGTTCAAGTTGCTCCCGTCTGGCCACAGATACAGTACAGTCTGCCAAGTTTCATATTCACACTTTACTGTCCTCTGTAGAGGACATTTGTAGGTGATATAGGACCAACAGACTCAAAAACTCACCTTGTAATTGTTGTCTATTTTTGTTTGTCTGATGGTTTTGTTACAAATTGCCCCTCAGGGATAATAAAGATCACCTTTGAACCTTTGAACAGTCTTTTAGTGTCAAGTAAAGCTGAAAAGTTGTGTCAAACCGACGTTAATATCTCAAAAATGGTGCATCGCATCGCTTATATTTTGATATTGTGAGTGAGAGTAGCTGAAGGATTTGATGTATGTGCAACTTCTGCTTAGAATAGTGATGTATAATAGATGTACTGTAGTGTTAAAGCTGTGTGAACTGTCCCACTTTTAAAACGTGTGAATTTAGTAAAAACAAAGTGCAGCCTGTAGAGTCAGCTCGAATGAATTGTGACATCACACAATCAGCCTGTAGAGTCAGCTAGAATGAATTGTGACATCACACAATCAGCCTGTAGAGTCAGCTAGAATGAATTGTGACATCACACAATCAGCCTGTAGAGTCAGCTAGAATGAATTGTGACATCACACAATCAGGAAAAAGTAGAAAACACGGCGGCTTCTCAAAAAAGTACAAAATATATTAAACTAGAGTGGGAGCACACCAGCCGTGTGTGCGTGTGCGCGCGCGCGTGTGTGTGTGTGTGTGAGAGAGTGTGTGTGTGAGTGAGAGTGTGAGTGAGAGAATGTGTGTGTGTGTCGGGTCATGCCCATTTTCGAACTCGACCTTCATCTGTATGTCAATTACACACCTGTAAAGTTTCCTGACTGCATCCTGCACGGTTTTGACGCTGTCGCATTGGTCAAATCTGTCCATGGACAGACAGACATACAAACACCTGGGAAAATACTCTGGGCCAATAGCTGTCTCCAGGGTGTTTATACTTCCTGTGACTGATAAACCTAGTCTGACTCATAGTAAGTCAAACTAGGTTTGACCAGGTGAGTCAGACTAGTTTAGGCAGGTAAAACAGCCGGCGTTTAGACCAGGAAGTCGTGACACAATGGGTCAAGTGAGCGGGGCCACATAAGGTGAATTGGACAAGAAAAATGCATGCAGAAAAAATAATAATACACACAAGCAAACAAATAAACAGAAAGGATGATGGGAAAGCACTCAGTAGACCGATGTAAAAGTCCCTAGTGGTGGCAAACAGGATTGCCCTCGCCTCTGTGATTGTAATGCAGTTGGATGTCTGTTGGCAGCAGCAGATTTATTCCAACATAAATTGGCACCTGCCAGCGCGCTGTGCGGAGGTGCCTTCTGAAAGCTGTTAGAGGAGTTAGTCTGTCTCTCACCAAAGTATCATTCCTTATCTTAATGTGTTTCCCCACCTCGTAATGTGACGAGCGCTAACCGTCCGGGACCGGGAGGCTGCGAGGCCAGCGCATCACATCGCTCCGCCGACGCGCTTTTACACCCAAAACTCACCATGACTTCCCCCCCCTCTTCTCTTTGATCTCTCCTCAGATGGGGGCAGGGCGGTCCACGCCCCGGCGCACATCACCGAGAAGGTGCTGCAGCTGTTCAGGAGGAAGAGCGAGTTTACCTTCCTGGCCTCCATCCAGCAGAAGTCGTCCACGTCGGGAGTCATCTTCTCCATCCACGAGTCGGAGCACAGGTAACACATCTACGTCCATCCCTCCTCTTCACTTTGACCTTCTCTCATCCTATGTCTGCAACAATTCTCCACTTCCAACACCGACTGCGCCATGTTCTCGTTGAAACGGAGCCCAGAGATGAATCCTGGTCTTATTCATACCTGAGATAGGCTATTTGTCGATGCATTTTTTGATGAGTTGAAGGAAAAGATCAATTTGAGATTGCTCTGCCTATGCGTGGGCTACTGGCTGGGGAGTCGTATGCTGACAGAGTGCAGGATTTCTTCCTATATACGCTCTGGGCGAAAAAGCAAATCTGCCGTGCATCGTGTCCGTGAGATTGACTGGGCTGGTAATGCCGATGGAGAGAGAGAGAGGCAGACGGAAGAGGGGAAGAGCGTTGATAAAGCAAGCATCTTATGAATGTTAAATTTAATCTCGGGGGTGTTGCGTAAACGGACGTACACCATCTCTGACTGTGGCTGCTGCTGCTGCTCGTATTCTGATAACTGCGACGTCGTGCGGGATGGTAGCTGAGCTGTCACACACGCTGCTAGAGGTGGGAGGAGAGCCGGTATCACTATCTGCACTCGCCGAGCACTTATTAGGGACATGGTCTTCCTAATAAAGTGCTAAGTACTGGGTAGCTATCGGCTAGTAAAGTGACACCCGCCTCCAGGTTGGACGTGTTGTGCATCCTGAGATGCTGCTTCTTCTGCTGCTCACCACAGCTGGAAAGAGGTTATCTGAGTTACTGTGGCCTTTCTGTCAGCTCCGACCAGGCTGATGTTCTCCTCTGACCTCTCCCATCAACAAGAAGCTTCTATCCACACACACAGAACTGCTGCTGCTCACTGGAGGTCCCCATAGGACCAATGGCCACTTCCCTGTCTATCACCATGCGAGGGAAGAGGTTGTGTAGCAACAAACCAACTGCCTATAGACCCTTTTCACGGGGGGCATTTTTGTGTCGAAAAGGCAGGGTAAACACAGGTGCAAGCAAAACACTAATGAGGGTTTCCAAATTCCACTCATGGAAGTTGGAAACCCTCATTAGTGTTTTGCTTGCACCTGTGTTTACCCTGCCTTTTCGACACCAAATGCCCCCCGTGAGAAGGGTCTATTCCCCTGCATCCAACAATGGCGTGGAAGCCACTGCGTTATTAGACTGTCTTTGTTTTTAAATAATAATTAAAGCGTTCCACTTTTAAGGATTTCATCTTATGAAAATTACATTTTGGCCAAGATAATTACAGTATTTCATATCGAGATAAGTCTACAACACGCATGCCTTTGTGACCTTTTTCTCCTCCTCGTAATACTTTGAACATCGCTAGTCTTTTTGGATGCCCTGCTGCAGATACCTATTGCATCAGTGAAAATTAATTGGAACATTATTTGCAGAATGCAATGGCTGCAGGGCACCAGCGAGTGGCCGCAGCGAGCTCAGCCACCCCCCCCCCCCCCCACACACACCCCCCTTCCCCGCCGAGAAACTAAATAGTTTTGAAAGGTTAGAGACCATTGATTTTCCTTCTGAAGGTAAAAGCCTTCAGCTGTGTACGGAGCGCAGGCTAAGTGAGCAGCAGGGGGGTGCATCCAAGTCTCAACGCAAAGCCTAAATAGTACACAGTGGGGTGGGTGAGGGCTCTGAACTGTCGTGTGTGTGTGTGTGTGTGTGGGGGGGGGGGGCGTCCGCTCTACAGCGTGAAGAAACCCCCACATCTCAGCCGTCTGCAGACTGAGGGTCTGGGATCCCAGATTGGTCATCTTCAGACAGAGCCACATTTCTCTATTTCGTGCGGACATAGAACTTTTAGAACTAGAACTCTTTCTTTCTTTCTTTCTTTCTTTTGGGACATACCATTAAAATCAGGAGTTGTGGAACCCCTAGCGTGCGACCATATGATTTTTCACTCCTGAACAAGAGTGCACACACAGATTGAGCCCCTGCTGTGCCTGAGGTGACCCTGAGAATAGCCATTTCAGTCTCCATCCTCTCTATTAGCCTATCCTCTCTCTCCCTCTCCCTCTCTCTCTCTCACTGCATTGTCTCTCACTCCCCCTCTCTCTCCCCCCCTCTCACTGCACTGTCCCAGCTCAGTGGCCTTGTGGTCTGAGTGTCCGCCCTGAGACTGGGAGGTCGTGAGTTCGATCCCCGGCAAAAGACTATAAAAATGGGACCCATTTGCCTCCCTGCTTGGCACTCAGCATCAAAGGGTTGGAATTGGGGGGTTAGATCACCATATGATTCCCGAGCGCGGCACTGCTGCTGCTCACCGCTCCCCCAGGGGATGGGTCAAATGCAGAGAACAAATTTCACACATTGTGTGACAATCAGTGGGACTTTACCTTTACCTTTACCCCCCCCCCCCTCTCACACTGCACTGTCCCCCTCTCTCCCTCTCTCTCTCTCCCTCTCTCCCTCACTGCACTGTCCCCCTCTCTCCCTCTCTCTCTCTCTCTCTCTCTCTCTCCCTCACTGCACTGTCCCTCTCTCCCCTCTCTCTCTCTCCCTCTCTCTCTCTCTCTCTCTCTCTCACACTGCACTGTCCCCCTCTCTCCCTCCCCTCTCTCTCTCTGCACTGTCCCTCTCTCCCTCTCATTACCTGCAGGCATAATTGTTGCACAGCAGGCTGGCCAAACAACAGCGAGGCTAAATGGAGCCAACTGACTGTAATGTGCTGCTTAGGCCTGAGCAGAATGACACGTACCGTGCAGCGTCTTTAGCTCGGAGGAGTGCTGGACAAAGCAAACGTCGGATTAAAGGCCTAACGATGCTCAAATCCCACCCGACAGTCCTGCAGCACGCCATACTCTGATTGACCACTATACAGTACTTGTGCTGTTTCATTCATTTCACCCCTTTATCACGGCAAAGCGTGTATTAGACCAGCCGGGCCAGCATCTCGCTGTCACGTTTTGCCTCGCCTAGGCGTGAAAAGTACACGCGTGATGGTACTGCACCAGCAGGGGGCGATAGAGGCAATAGATGCCTGAAATAAACCGGCAGCCAGTAAGGTGGCAGCCGGATGGAGTGGATGACATCACAATGGAGTGGATGATGTCACACTGAGTGACATCACATTATCTGGTCGCAGCTATTGCGAATTCACGCTCGTTTCTTTTTTAACCCAGACCCATTGTTTTACTTGCCTGAACCTAACCCGACCATAACCGGCACAAAATTCGCTATGCCAGCATGTGTGTTATTGAGTGATGACATCACTGATGATGTCATCCGTCATCTGGCTGCCTGGCAAAAATATTGCCAGGCATGTATGTGGCTGCTGCCGGCCACTGGATGACATCATTTGTCCTCAGGGTTGTGAGTCAGTCAGCCTTCCACGTGATGTCAGTCGAGCAATTTTGATGTCATCAGTGATGTCACTGGAGCATTTTGATGGCAGTGAGGTCGGTCGTTGCCCGGCAGGTGCTGCCTACCTTTCCCTACAGTACCTATAGCCGCCGAGCCGCGCTCTTGAAACGGTTAGCCAATCAGAGACCGTCATTAATATCAATGAGTCTTAAAGACACGGCAGACAGACAGACAGGCAGACAGGCAGACAGACAGACAGACAGACAGGCAGACAGGCAGACAGGCAGACAGACAGACAGACAGGCAGACAGACAGACAGACGAGCGTTCTCGGGAACAGAACAGCATTTGTAATGCTAAAGCTGACCAGCGGGGGGAGAGAGAGGGGGAGGCGGGGGATCGTACTCGGGCACGTCGCAAAAGCAATCGTTCCGGGCGTGAAGACGCCCTGAGTGTAATTAAATGGAGAGAGACAGACAGCCGTGTCTGGCTTGATGCAGACCTGTGCTCCATTGTGCCTTCTGGATTTTGGACTGAAGCTCTGAATCCCCTCTGCAGGCCGTATTAGAGCCCCGCTCAGCCTATTCCCATTCTGCCCCATTATGGCCCGGCCGCTCCATTCAGACAGCTAGCTTTACCACTCGGCCAAATCCAATCATACCTCCTCTGTACCTTCTTCTTCGCTTCCCCTTTCGTCTCCGTCTCTCGGCACAATCGGACCACCCTCCCTCGCCTCCCACCGCTAGTCTCAAAGGGGGAAAAAGCTTGTTTGAATGCGGCCGTTTCTTGGTATTTCTCGCAAAAGCAGAAACCCCCCCCCCCCTTCTTTCTCTCTCTCTCCGTGCGAAACATCGGGGGAATGGCAGGTTTATAACTGCTCCACTAGGCTGAATAGAACAAAAAGGAGACATTTTTTCCTCCCCTCTGCCGAGCCAGCGGTTTCCTCGCTCCCATTGTCGGCGCAGTGGTGGAAGCTCTCTCTCTCTCTCTCTCTCTCTCTCTCTCTCTCTCTCTCTCTCTCTCTCTCTCTCTCTCTCTCTCTCTCTCTCTCTCTCTCTGTGATGATGAACGAACTGAAAGAAGCGTCTCCTCCGCGGCGCGTGCATGGCTCCTCTCAGCCAAAGCACTCCCAACACCAAAGACGTTCATAACGCCCGGCCTTTGTGACGTGCTACAGGTCGACAGGTTTCTCCCATCGTGGCTTTTGGTTCATCTCTAAGTGCTTACAGCTCCGTCTCTTTCATGGAAACATGCTGAGTGGATGAGAGAGAGAGACACAGAGAGAGAGAGAGAGAGACACAGAGAGAGAGAGAGAGAGAGAGAGAGAGAGAGAGAGAGAGAGAGAGAGAGAGAGAGAGAGAGAGAGAGAGAGAGAGAGAGAGAGAGAGAGAGAGAGAGAGAGAGAGAGAGAGAGAGACTTTCTGACAAAGGTGTGGGAGTTGTGCTCGCTCCTCTGGAGGCATGGTAATAGGGAATGGGGGAAAGACAGCTAAAGTAAGTATTTTCCCGAATTCGCTGAATTACTGTACTCTTTTTTTTTTAAATGATTATGGGCATGGTCCACACTCCATATGTGTGCATGAACAACTCTCACTCAAAATCCAAAAGCATGATGCAATGTAATGTAATGTAATGTAATGTGCCAAAGCACCCAATGCCAGTCACACGAGTCTTTGCTGGATAGATCAATACTGACCCAGTAACTTTCAGAGACAATGCCTCCATTGCCTCCATTATATAGAATCAATAACAGCAGTCTCTTGCAATTGAATTGATGTTGCACTTACAAACTTAATCCATTATCCATATATGTGAGTGAGCAGGTTTGAGCACACAACGCCTAATACACATGAAATAGCATTGAGGAAAACAGGTGGAACAAGTATATTAGGATGCTTTCACACTGGCGCCCAGGTACCGTTCCCAAGCACACTTGTCCCCAAACTGACCCCAGTTTCGGATAGGGCTGGTTATTGGCAAGGACCTCACGATACGATACGTATCACGATACATGGGTCGCGATACGATTGTATCACGATACATTGCGATACAATACATATTGCGATATATTGCGATACAATACATATTGCGATATATTGCAATACTCTAGACAATTTACTCAAAATTAAATAATAGAGCTAAAGATACAACACTGTGTACCACCCAGGTAGTGTAATAATATGTACCGGTACATCACTTTTTACTGATAAGTTAGTGGACAAATTTAGTCAAAACTACTGAGTGTTGAGTGTGTTACTGAACGCATCGATATGGGAAATATCGATACAGTATCGATTAGGAGTGGGAATCAACATCAGCACAGGCATTTTTTTTAATATCGATACTTGGCAATACAGTATTGGGAAATAAAATATCGTGATATATTGCCGTATCGATTACTGTATATTGCCCAGCCCTAGTTTTGGAACATTTGACGAGAACGTTGCGTTCTGCTCTGTTCCGCGCCCGGGTGCGCAACGGGGAACCGTGATAGGATCCACTTGAAAAGGTGGTCTGGGGAGCGCTATGGCGTGCCCGGGCACGGAACACTTGCGAGTGACGTAAGTGCACTCTGTTCCGTTTCCGAGCGCGGAAGAAATGTTAAATGTGAAATCTGACCAGCGGGAGAGAGGGGAGGAGGGGCAATCGTTCCCGGGTGCGGAACGGATGAAAGCAATCGTTCCCAGTGAGAAAGCAGCCTTAGTTATATTGGCCACTAAAAATGATTCTCGGCAGTTTATTTTTATTTTTATTGATTATTAGCCCTAAGCGGGTGAGCCAAAAAGTTTGGCCAGTGCTAAAGAAGAAGAAGAAGAAGAAGAAAAATGTGTAACTGGTTGATGCTGTGCCTGGCTGCTAGGGTGCATTGCTGCCCTGTGTCTGTTTAAATCGTGAGCCTCTGTATTTCTTTTAACTTTGTTTTACCGTCAGACGGGATTTGCTTCTAAATGCTAGGGAGGAGAAACCTGCAGGCTTCTGAGCTCTCCTGTGGAGCCGGGCTGCTCACCTCTGGAGGATATACGTTTCCACGTTGCACTTGTTGGATTCTGCCTCTCCAGTATATTTGCTCTCTGACCAAGAAAATGGCCGAATTACAACCGCCGACTACAAGGACTAACATTGACTTACTTCTCCTGTGCCGCAAGTACTCTGTGAAAGCTAGTTATCTACCACTGTCCCGGGTGGCAAGACGACCTGGCCTCCTCACTTCTCTAATACAGACTTCTGCTGCTCTTGTGTTTAGTCTGCAAGCTGTTACTCACAGAGGGACTTCTCCCCTCAATCATCCTGTCTGCCGTGTCGAAACCCCCCCCCAGGTACAAAAGTGGATCAAATGAAATGCCTGTTATGAGACAGATTACAGTATTGGAAAGCAGACATCCAAACTATCCACTCGGCAGTCCTGACTGAGTGAAAGGATTTTTTTTAACCACTGTGAACTTGAGAAATATGACTAACTGGTGAACTGCGCCTGAAGAAGAAAACACTGCAATTTTGAAAATGGAGTTGATTGGAGCTGACGGGGCCACCCTGAGGCACTTCTGACCAGTACACAGACTGAAGCCAGTCAGAGGGAGGCCTTCGGACGATGATACAGTATACAGCAGGGATACTCGACTAGCTTTGCCCGGGGGCCACTTTCGTGAAATGATAGAAGGCCAGGGGCCAGTTAATAAACAAACAATATACATTTTTCTGTAGCGGATTGTAGGTTTTTGGGGTGTCAGCCGGAGTTTAGTCTGACAATGTTGTGCACACCGGATAGTTAGTTAGGTTAAGTTAGTTAGGTTAAGTACATACATAAGTGCCTGGGTAGCAAGCAGATGGCGGTATTTGACAATTTAGCAGCTAAATCATAGATTATTGAAAGATATTCCATATTCCAGACTGAAATGCTATAACAGAAGTGGAGTATTGGCCAGAATGACATGAACATTTGGACACTTATTCAGCGGCTATCTTGCATGTTGCGTTCAGGTGCACTGCAATTTATTTTATTTTATTTTATTTTGTTTTTGCAATTCCATCGCGGGCCACACAGGGGGCCTGCATGTGGCCCGCGGGCTGCAAGTAGAGTATCACTGGTATACAGGCTAGCTTTGACACTTTAGAGTCAGCATTTATTACTGTCTCCCCTTCCTGCTCAATGCATACAATAAATGCATGCAATAAATCACTGTGAAGTGCAATCAATGTAATATTGTGGTGTACAGTACTAAAGAACCTGTGGACTGGAGGAACATCAAGCAGACCCGCAGGAAAGGAAATGAGCCTGACGTACCAGTAACACGAGTCCATGGTGAGGCACACCCTTCCCCCACACTTTGCAGAAACCTAGTCCTTTTATCATCATTTGGAATGACAGGACCCCCACCAACACCAGCTCTCCCCCACCTCTCCTCCACCTGGCCAACCGTTTTCAGACTCCAGAGAGCAGCAGCACCTGCCCCCCTCTCTGCCACGCCTCCTCCCCGCCACAAAGGAGGAAGCACAAAAACCTTTCTGGCAGCAAAGACCTGAGGAAACGTGCAGGGCCTGATAGAGTCTCATGTGGAACATCGACACACTAAGGCTCAAAGCATTTCATCAAATGAGCACAAACTCTGAAATACAGATTACAGCTTGTGGATAAGGAATAAGTATGAATTAGGCGTGAATCTTTGGGTCGATTCTCGATTCAGTACGTAGATAACATCGATACATCAATTTCAGGATCTACTCCTGTCCGCTGTGTGCTAAAAGCGGTGTAGCAAATTATGATATGAAAGCAGAATAAAGTTGACAGATTATGTAGTTTTTGGTAACACTTTATTTGAAGGGGTGTGCATAACACTGACATGACACTGTCTCATGGCCATGACATGACACTAGGACATTCACGATTACTGCATTTTAGTAGTCATCGACTACTCTCCCAAACGGTAGTTGACTAGTCACGCAGGATATATCTTTTTTTGTTGAACCCAATGAAAAAGATAAATTCTCGTCAAAACGGTCTCAAAAACAGCCAGTTAAGGGTTAACTAATAGGCTGGAGCAACCTGGGGGTATGTGACATAGCAGAGTCCTGATTGGCTCTGAGAGGCTGTTCACAAATGAGCCGCTAAACCTCCAGAAACTTGTCTGAGCTAGCGACTGTTTGACTGCAGTAACAACATAAGCCTGTGGGAAGTCTTTCCCTCTCGAAATACGTTCGATTCTGTCCCAGCCCTGTCTAATATTTACCCTGTGATGGAATCCTGTCAGGAAGGCCCCCTATGTGTTAAGTAAGGGATAAGGTATAGTGAGCCGGTGATTACTGGCGAAATAATGACCGACAGGTGAATGATTGAGCCCGACGCGCAGCGGAGGGCTTAATGATTCACCTGAAGGTCATTATTTCCAGTAATCACCGGCTCACTATACATTATCCCGCTTAGAGCACGGCCTACAACTAAATCATTCAATTATCTGACAAAAATAATTATTCAAATAGATTTTTGTTTTCAACGACAAAGCGGTTTCATTCGTAATTGGCACACACCACAGCTGCAACTGGTTGGCCTAATTAGTAGTGTCTGCTGACAAAAGGCTCTTATCAACTGATTAATCCAGGTGTGCCTAATCATTGTAGTGAGTGTTGACACAGCTGGATTAATCAGTAGAGCAGCGGTCGGTTGTCGAGAAATAATGACCGGTGAATCTTGTTGATTGACCAATCAGAATCGAGTATTCAAGAGAGCCATGTTCTAATGTACCGTATAGACCAGCAGACGATCAGTGAGGTCTTGAACCTTGGTAAGATAGACCAAGAAATGAAGAGCTCAGAAATAAAATTGTCAAATCATATTTACATTTTAGTTTTTTTTTTTTTACTTCATATAAATGTAACTGTTACACAGTAAATGGGCATATGATATCGTCTCATATCGATCGCAGGCCCCTGAATTAACTGATTTTGTGATGTCAGCAAATATCCTATCGTTGTCCCAAGAATTGATATAGTATCGTATCGTGATTAAACTTGTGATTCCCACCTCTCTACCCTGGAGATGCTCAGCTCAGCTCAGAGCAGTTGCTCCGGTCTCCCATCACTCTCAAACGGGATGAAAACATCAGCTCAGCCACGAAAGCACAAATTCCAGGAGGTTTCTCCCTGTGACAGCTGAAGCACAACATCTCACAACCAATCCTGGTCACATTTTACAGCTGAACAAGTGAAGGCATCCTCACGTCCGCCATGGCAGTGTGGTTTCGCTCCGTCTCCTCCAGTTCCACGGACAAGCTCCAGTGTTTTGGCCTCCCCCCCTGAGCGGGTAATTGGCCGGCAACAGGGCTCCGCAAAATAGCTGCATGACACTGAGCTGAAGAGAGAGACAGGATGATATATACAGCTGACCCTACGTTCCCCCGGACAACAACGTATCCCAAAAACTTTTCTCTTAGAGATGCTTCCAGTGAGATTTGACGTCACCACGTGTCACCTCAACGGCTTCTTCTAGGAGCTACTGCAGCCGTCATAAGGCTGGACCACTGAGGGTGAAACGTGTCTGTAAACCCAATGCATGTTACCTATAAGAATGACTTTTACACCAGGCTTTCCCAACCCTGGAATTAAAATGGGCTCGCCTGAATTCTCTAACAAGTGATCAATACAAATAATAATCATTATTATTATAAAAACACACTGCACACAATTTGAAACAACGAAACGAATCCTACATTTTCACTTCCCCTCATAAAGATCAAGTTCAAAATAAAATGCATGATATTGTTATTTGGACCTAATGGTAGTTTATGGTCTTTCAGTGGAATCATGTGCTGATGATACGGTAATACTGGGATACACATGTCTGCTGTCTAAACTAGGGATGCAGACGAGTAGTTGTTTAAACGTTTAAACAAACACCCACTCCCTCACTAGTCGGCACGAGAAATACTAGTCGGTTAAACGAATAATTCAATAATAATAATAATAATACACAATGCACCCATTTCTGTAGTAAATACGGTTTGTTTTGATGTTCTGGTGATCCTATTCAGTGAAAATATCTGCTGCTTCCTTAGGGTTTTTGCTAAATCTGGAGGCTAATTTAGTTATTGAGACCCAGGTTTACTCTAGGGATGGGCATTTCTAGCAAAAACACTATTCGAAATTCGCTGGCCAAATTCGAATTTAATTCGAAATTCGAAAATAAAAATAAAAATGTAAAATTTTTTAAAAATGTATTTTTTTTTTTTTTTTTTTTTTTTTTTTTTTTTTTTTGAGTGAAATGTTGCATTGTCTCCCCTGATTCTAAGTCTACGGCTTTATTAATTAATATAAAAAGCTTCTGCTGTGGATTTTTAGCTCAAACAAGCATTGCACCACTGAAGTAAAGAACATGTTACATGACATTGACATTTTCGAAAATAAAAAACAGTTTTGACAATCATGAGTGGTTCATTAAATATTTAGTAGGCTCAGGTCTGAGTGCCAAAGGGGTGCCAAAGTCACCCCCTCTCCCTCTTCATGGGATTTCATCCGCCATTCATTTTTCCATAAACCTTGCTTAAAATGCTTATAAAAATTGTTTTACTTGCTCAAACCAAGCGATTTGACTATACTTAGAATCAGGGGAGACAATGCAACATTTCACTCAATTTTTTTTTTTTTTTTTTTTTTTTTTCGAATTTCGAATTTCGAATTTCAATAATAAAAGTCGACCTTGATAATAACAACGATTATTCGAAAATTCGAAATTCGATGCCCATCCCTAGTTTACTCCTGGGCCTGTTCTAGGATCAGTTGTAGTAGGTGGTGATGAGACCCAGGTTTACTCCTGGGCCTGGTCTAGGATCAGTTGTAGTAGGTGGTGATGAGACCCAGGTTTACTCCTGGGCCTGAGCCCTGTACTACGAAACTAGTTTAACAGATCCGCGATAAGTCCCTTTGATCTGGTTTGACTGAACAGGATCAAAGCTATCTAGTTAACTGATACTACGACGCTGGTTTTTTACTAGGTAAGTGGACCTGGGATCTGCCTGTGCACGCGCACGTTTTTCGCTCGTGCACAGGCGCGCATCCACGCGAAAGAGGTGCGCTAGCCAATCACCTTATGAACAGCTGAGTTGATCCACGCCCACACCCATTTCCACACCCATTTCCTCGTTCCATGAAAGCGCAGTGCATGATCAGAGTTTTAGCGGATATTTAATGTATCCGCGATTTAATGTCAGAATGAAAATCCGCGTTGGATAGTCTGCTGAAGGGCTGTCTAAAGCAGCAGCTTGTATTCACATCAGTCATTTGATTTACTGTGATCAGCGATTTCTGTCTGATACAGCTGCATACATTGATACAGCAGCAACAAATGTAATGTGTAATCTCAGTCTATACATTTCCACAATCTGTAAGCCTATTTAGACCATAGATTTAGAAACGCATGCTCAATGAATAATGATCTCTATCACTTTCACAGTTCCAGCTGAAAGATGCAAGAATAGCCTGCATATTTAGTATTGGGGCTATCCATATTATCCCATATCTATATTATATGTAGGCCTATAGGCTTTTCTGGCATGTAGGAGAATATCACCCTCACTCCATTTGAGGGTCCATTCATGATATGCGCCGCGGTGATTAATAGGGATCATATTTCTCCACGCATCGTTGAGCTGTTAAGACATAAAGTGGTAAGTAGGCTTAATTTAATTATGTAGCCTACAGAGCCACAAATGTTTTTCTTGTTATATTCTCAGTTGACTGCAATCTATTTTTCATATGGCGATCTTATATGAACGGTGAGTGACTCCAGAGAGCCGATTATATGGGTCTGTCATGGATTTTGATCTTATCCTCTGAAGCTAACCTGGTCGCGACCAGGTTAGCTTTGCAGCGTCAGTTGCCATGGTGATTGAAAGTTAACTTGCTTTGTAGTACGGCTAAACCAGGTTTAAACTCAAACTTACTCGGATAAGGCATTAAACTAGCTTCGTAGTACAGGCTACTGGTCTAGGATCAGTTGTAGTAGGTGGTGATGTCGTTTAGGAGGAATGTATCTTACATGTAGATATTTACATCATCATTACTGTGTTCTATCTTTTGAACGCGCTGATGGATTTTCACTGTATTTTAGTGTATCTGTCTGTGTGTCCAACATGTGCATATTAATGAGGAGAAATATTTTCTGGAAGCTACTATAACTCTAAAGCTTTAAGCTGCGGAGTTCATATTAATACTAACCATGAATTATGTGAAGGCAAGTATGTTGTGATAAAAAGAATATCTGCTAATTGATGGATTAATTACATTACTTAGTGAACTAATTAGCATGTTATGTTGAATATATCATGGATATTAGGCTGCTCAAGTGCCTCTCGCTGCTGTAGTTGCAGTTTGTTGGGCGGGGGAAACTACCGGTTGTTAGGATGACGATTCCTACGTTGACGTCGTCATTCCTACTATGATGTCATCGATCACTGATGATGTCATGATCCACCTGTGATCCACCTGTGTCTCCACCAAGTGTCTCAATCATGCCTTCCGATGGCCTCGCTGGTGATGTCATAACACATGTGATGTCATAACACAGGTGATGTCATATTCGGGTCTGAGGGCCTGCTCCGATAAATTCTCATCAAGGATCATACCAATCTCTACAATCTCTGCAACCGTTCCCAAAACCTCGAACAGTGCAGCCCCAGCCATCAAGTTCCACAACACCCCAGCTTCATCAACTACCCGCGAATAGATCCACATGTCCAACACCGATCCTGACACCGGTAAATAATATAAGGGAAACAGTGGTGACTATCTATACCATACACCTCTCCATAGGCTATACTGCATGCCATTGCCTGAAGGCACATCATAACATGAATGCTGAACGTATATATTTTTAGAGCGATGTCCAGAGCTGGGCTGTCTCCTCCATGCCTGCTGCCCGGGTCCCTCTGCACCATGTGAGGTCCTGCTCTGGTTGCACCGCGCGCCTCCATTGCACTGTGTTACTGTGTAAGCTGTCAGTGTGTCTGTGAGACAAATCCCTCTGCATGTGTTCTACCTGCCCAATAAAGGGCCTTGGATTCTGCTATCACATCACCTGCTGGAGCTTCTACATTGACAGCGATGTGGAAACTTGACTTTATGTGGGCTGAGCATGTTTTTTTTTCTTACATGGTGTGTGACGGGGTGTGTCTTTTCAGATTGATTTGACAATAGTCCTGACGCTGAAAATGACCTCATACGCCTGGAGAGTGTAGCTGTAACTGTGGTGTAATTGAATAGGTCATAGTGTCCACAAAGTTGCTTCCCCCGCTTGTCGTCAACGAGGCAGTTCTAGCAGCCTGATAACAGATTGAATTGTCAACTCGTTACAATCGATTTCCATCTTCTAGTCTGACGTTGCCTCCACTCTACATTTTCCAGAACGATCACTAGAGACTAACACATCGGCCTGAATCTATTCCAGTCAGGAGAATGCAAAAAAATAAATAACATGTCCTGAATAAATGCCTTCAAAGCAGAGTGCTGTTGGGATTTCAAAGTAAGTGGTACTTTTAATCGATTTAAAACTCAATAGCAGCGTCTATCTCGTCTATGGCGGCCGCCATTGTTTTTATAACTCCTCGGCGCACTTGACAACGGGAAACAGTTTGACAACGGCCTTATTCCCGCCCCTTGCACTGTTTATTGATACTGATTGGCTAATCGTTAGCGCCCCTCGATGCTCATTAGAGCAGTCGTTTTTTTCGACTGCGGAAATCGCTTGTTGCATGTCACGATGCCAGAGCAGAAGCAGCCAAAACTACCTCGGTGGAGTGGGTTGATCCGAAGGTCTGGAGCCAGGCAACAGTTCTAGAGCACCTCGTTTCTATTCAGGGCACGTTCACACCAAGCAATATATTCAAACACTGGAGCGTTTAGTCCTTCAGTTTTGGAGGGAGAAGGAGGCAGATGTTGACATCTGATAGCCAGCAGGTCCTTATGCTTGGAAAACCCAGCAGGACAAAATCAAGTCTGGTATAATTCTGCTCACATTCTGCTCATATTCTTCTTCATGTGCTCTTAACCCATTGATACCTGATGCAGCATTTGTGTGTGTATCCATTTAAAGGGATACACACACAAATGCTGCATCAGGTATCAATGGGTTAAAAGAAGAAGAGTGTAGACAAGTCCATCATGCTGCTGACAAAATCTGTGCCCTGGCAGGTCACCAATAAAAAAATGTTATGCTGTGGTACCACGTTCGCCCGTTAAATAAATAAATAAGTAAATAAATAAATAATCAGCAACTAATTGGTTAAATTGTGATACACATCACCATCATTAACTATCACTAACTACATTCAACTTTTAGATTCAATAGATACTTTTTGTGATTATTATTATTATTATTATTATTATTATTAATATTATTATTATTATTATTATTTGGCATTTTCACTTTATAAGACTAGAGATAAACAGGAAAGATGGGTGGGTGAGAGAGAGAGAGGGAGAAGACCGGACTTGAACCCAGGACGTTGCAGTGCATGCTAACACACCCCACCGATCAACCAGGATGCCCCAATGATATTTTTTTTTTAAATCAGTGTATTTCTTTTATAAAAAGATAAAACAGCTGAACTTTGCCTATAAGGTAGTGTAGTTCCCCATGTCACAGCGCATCTAAATTCATTCTAATCATAAAGCATTAGTCTCTCCCTCTAGTACCACTGCTACTCAAAGTTTCCTTTGCTCTTTGATATGCAAACATGAATATTTATCTATTAAGCTGCAGAGACACATTCATCGTAGGAGTCGATTAGATCCAGTTAAAATGGAGCTTTGCAAAAACACTGATCATGAGAGACTAAATAGCCTTAAAAATGAGGCTAAGTCTCAAATATTTAGTACAGAGACGCACCGGAAAACAGGCATCGTTTTCACTGTTAGTCAGGCTACAAGATTCATTAGAAATGGACAGCCTGCTGGAAGTACTGATGCATTATTTTCCTTCTGCTAAATACGCGATAAGGAATACAATTGCTAGCACCGCTAAGTGGCTCATAAAGTAAACGCTCGGTGTGAAGTGTGGAGTTAATGCATTTGATGATTCATTTATGACACTGTTTGTGATCAGTGAGTTTCTTGGCCTCTCAGAGCCCAGAGGAGGCTTGTGATCAGTGAGTATCCTGGCCTCTCAGAGCCCAGAGGAGGCTTGTGATCAGTGAGTATCCTGGCCTCTCAGAGCCCAGAGGAGGCTTGTGATCAGTGAGTATCCTGGCCTCTCAGAGCCCAGAGGAGGCTTGTGATCAGTGAGTTTGCTGGCCTCTCAGAGCCCAGAGGAGGCTTGTGATCAGTGAGTATCCTGGCCTCTCAGAGCCCAGAGGAGGCTTGTGATCAGTGAGTATCCTGGCCTCTCAGAGCCCAGAGGAGGCTTGTGATCAGTGAGTTTCTTGGCCTCTCAGAGCCCAGAGGAGGCTTGTGATCAGTGAGTATCCTGGCCTCTCAGAGCCCAGAGGAGGCTTGTGATCAGTGAGTTTGCTGGCCTCTCAGAGCCCAGAGGAGGCTTGTGATCAGTGAGTTTCTTGGCCTCTCAGAGCCCAGAGGAGGCTTGTGATCAGTGTTTCCTGGCCTCTCAGAGCCCAGAGGAGGCTTGTGATCAGTGAGTTTCTTGGCCTCTCAGAGCCCAGAGGAGGCTTGTGATCAGTGTTTCCTGGCCTCTCAGAGCCCAGAGGAGGCTTGTGATCAGTGAGTTTCCTGGCCTCTCAGAGCCCAGAGGAGGCTTGTGATCAGTGAGTTTCTTGGCCTCTCAGAGCCCAGAGGAGGCTTGTGATCAGTGAGTTTCCTGGCCTCTCAGAGCCCAGAGGAGGCTTGTGATCAGTGAGTTTCCTGGCCTCTCAGAGCCCAGAGGAGGCTTGTGATCAGTGAGTTTCTTGGCCTCTCAGAGCCCAGAGGAGGCTTGTGATCAGTGAGTTTCTTGGCCTCTCAGAGCC
>NC_139645.1:14970740-15008240 GCF_964638095.1 Poromitra crassiceps | reverse complement strand
GGCCACGCCCATTTCCGTCTGACTAGATTTCCTGCCATTTTGAATTTGGTCCAAAACAGTTTTTTTGCGATTCCCCCTTGAAATGTTGTCCAGTCTTCACCAAACCAAAGCACACATCATGTGATGAGTGTCCTGCACAACACTGTTTCGTGGTATTTGAAAAAAGCACACCGTTGCGATATAATCGACTTCCAAACTTCTGTGGGTGGGGCCAATTTCACAAGAATCACCATAACTCTAGAACACAACGTGCGATCCTAACCAACCTTGGTCCAGGTGTGGAAGGATGTACTCTGAGCCTATAGGATAAATATTGTGTAATTTCGCCTTTAGGGGGCGCTATAGCAGCATTCAGTACCTGTACCTTCTAAATTGTTTTATTTTGAAGGGCGGCAGGAAGTGCTGATTCATTGTCATTATGGCCAACCTTCCTTCTTGTATTGACACTTGACACTTCTGAGCTGATTTCAAGGCTCAAGGCTCAATCAAGGCTCAAAGCCTTGAGACTTGCCCGGCCACGACCCATTGCTGCGCAGCAGCTATAATTATTATTATTATTATTATTATTATTATTATTATTATTATTATTATTATTATTATTATTATTATTATTATTATTATTATTATTATTATTATTTATTTATTTTTGCAATTTTTTCGGGCCTGGTGGGAGCGCTGTTGGCCTGGCGGGCCCGCCAGGCCTGTAGAATGGTAGGGGAAACACTGGAGTGTATTCCCTGCTTTAAGATGCTTCGTAACCCCACATGGAGACTTGACCTCTGCCCCCTTGTCCCGCCCCCCCCGCAGTTACTTTGAGCTGGAGAGCAGCGGGGTGAGAGAGGAGATCCGCTACCACTACCGCTTCAAAGGCAAGCCGCGCTCAGAGTCCTTCCCCTACCGGCTCGCCGACGGACAGTGGCACAAGATCGCCCTCACCGTCAGCGCGTCGCACCTGCTGCTGCACGTCGACTGCAACAGGTAACGCACACGCACACACGCACACACACACACACACACACACACACACGCACACACGCACACACACACACACACACACACACACACACTCCGACATGTTTTCTCAGCTCTTACACATGCTCCTTGTCTCTGTCACAAGCCACCTCCCTCACTGTTTTGATTTGTGCCATGCTCTTGTGAAGCTGAGCTGTGGGTTTATCAAGGTAAATGTTTGTGTCGTGATGGAGGAGTTGAGTTTGCCTCCCTCCCTGTGATATGTTATGATATCTAGAAAGGCGTTGTATGAATGGAGTCAATTAACTTTTTCACCATGTCTCAGACAGTGTGGATGAGAGGCTGTTAACTGCTTTGTCAACGAGATGTTACACAAGGACGGACGTGCCCACGCGTGTGCGCCACACACACACACACATGCAAGCACACTATATACTGTAAAAAGAAAGATGGGCATCTGCCATCTTGTTTTTTGGAGCCAGAAGTGACGTATTTGTAGCCGCAGCGTCGCCTGATATTAGTCTGTGATCGGCGAGCTGCGTGATCACTGGACAGGCGACCTGTCAATCACGGCCAAAACGGTCTTTTATCATCTAATATAAAAATTCACCCCCCATACAGTTGTCATGAAAAGGTCAAATTAGCTATAGAGACCAAAACCGTTTTTTGTACGAGGCTGTAAACATGTTTATCTCTGCTGTAACGTCGGGCATTTTAACATGCGGGTGAATGGGGATTTACTCACTTTGACAGCCAGCCTCAAGTGGCCATTCGTGGAGCTGCAGTTTTTGTTCCTTCCACATGGCCTCAATACACACACGCGCGCGCGCACACACACACGCACACACAGCACTGTGAGGGGAGGCTGCCTCCTCCTCACAGCTCCTCTGCAGTTTCCATAATGAAGTGCAGGCAGGTAACAATGATATAATCGCTGCATCGATCCGGCCGTGAAGGAGTGTTTGTGAAGGAGCACTCAGTCAGCCCTGATCCATGAACACGCGCTCAACTGGGACCCATCCCTCTCAGCCCGCCCTCCCCGCCCCGCCTGGGGCGTGGCCGAGGCATCGGTCGTGCGGTCGACCATCAGTCGTGCGGGTCGGTGTGAAGACGGGGAGGGGGTGGGGGGTGTTCCGTCTCCGCCTCTCACCGTCCAGAAGCCCGCGTGATGTACGGGAGGGAGTATCGATCCCAGGCCTTTCGCTCTTGGATTAATGAGCACCGCAGCGGCTATCTCTCAGCCGCGGCTGCTCAAGATAAAGCTTAGCGTCACGCTGGAGATAAAGCTTAGCTTCACGCTGGAGTGTCGGCAAGAAGGAGAAGACAAAATGACCTGTTATTCTCACTCTGTTATTCTTTGTGCAGTGAGAGTGGAGTTAATGATGCGCTGCAGTGCTCTCTTTACTCCATTTTTGGAATAATATAACAATTAATATCATAATGTCTTTTTGTGTCTTTTTTGGATGCGTGTAATTGACACACTAATAATGAAGTTACAAAAAAGCAGGAATGTGCTTTTTGCTCATAATTTCAAAATGCATTTTGATATAATGGCTTGGAACAATACTCGGTTCTTCTGATTGGCTTGGCTGTCTATTAAAGTGATATGAAGTAATATATGCCTTACTGTATATTGAACCAGTAGGAACTATTAGAGCTATAAATATACTGTTCTCACATAGCTGTTGGTCACCACTAGAGCGATAATGAGACAGATTCAGCCAGATATGAGGCAATCTTCAAAGTACTGTAGGAATGGAAAAAAAAATACATAGAAATACAAGAAAAATAAATAAATACAAAATAAATAAAATACATGGGAATAAAAAAAATAGAGAAAACAAGATAAAATCACTCATTAGCTATGTTGTTACCATACTGTATGTGTTGGCATAGCAATCAATAAAGCATGTTTAGCTTCATAGGAGTTATCAGCCAGCCTGGAATCCATCAAATTGCTTAGCTGCAACTGCATGCTGTACAAATGAATGTAAATTAATGCACGAGCAAGATTTAGAGCGTTCCATTTAAGAAATAAACCAACAATCAATAGTTGAATAAATGACATTGAGCAAATTTACATCCACAGCAATACCTTGATTACTGGGAGTAATCAGCTTACAGCGATATTTTAATGGCAGCGTTTACATGGTTCAAAGTAACGTGATTTTTCTAATAGCCCAGTTTATTTGGTTTGATTAATCCTCTGCCCTCCGGTGCACTGAGCCGTGCTGTTTCCTTTGCAAATTTAATATCCACGTTTTTCTATTTTGTATACTTTATTATCCCCGCGGGGGGAATTTATCCTCTGCAGCTACTGCATCTTTTGGCCAATCAAACTCAATCTAAGATGTTTACACAGACCAATTAAGTGAGCGTGTCTAAATAAACCAATCATAGTCTAGCCAGGCCGGGCAATTCTCTTCAAGAGGTCATGTAAACAGTACAGTGTGATTTTCTTGATTGGATAGAGGCCGTTATCGTATTAGGAGAAACCCAATTCATATAATTATTTGACACATGTTTCAACCCTTAGTCTGAGTTGTTTCAGTCTTTTACATATGCAAAACGTTTACACATCCACACACATCCAAACGCAATGAATACTAGGGCTGAGTATTGGCAAGGACCTCACGATACGATACGTATCACGATACATGGGTCGCGATACGATTGTATCACCATACATTGCGATACAATACATATTGCGATATATTGCAATACTCTACATAATTTACAAAAAATTTAAAAACAGAGCTAAACATACAACACGCTCTGCACCACCCAGGTAGTGTAATAATATATCACTTTATATTGATAACTTAGTGGACAGATTTAGTCAAAACTACTGAGTGTTGAGTGTCTTACTGAACGCACTGAAATAAAAAGTATTCTTATTGTGTCACTGAACACACGGCTGTGCAAAAAAAAATCGATATGGCGATATATCACGATATTTTTCTGAAATATCGATACAGTATTGCCCTATCGATTTTATTGCACAGCTCTAATGAATACTACAGTGGGTAGCCATCTTCAGTTGCTACTCCCAGTCGAAGGCCTTCGGATGCCAACGTTGTCACACCATAAGGGACATTGCTTTAAGAAACTAATGATCTATACTGTTTATTAAGAGGTTGCACTGGTTTTAGTTATGTTAAAGGGACACTCCACCGAAAAACAACGGTGATTTATTTTGCACATTATCCCACACATATCCAAAAACGGTCAACAGTTTTGCAGGCATTCATTTAGTTTGACAGTTACTGAGAGTCGATTTGAGTTCATTATGTAGACAGACATATCTGATGTAACTCTCCTCAGTGCTCGGTGTTGTTGAAGCTCAGTGCCGCTGTAGAGGAAGGCGCGTGGGGTTGGGTTGTCACTGGGTCCACAGAGTCGCCTCCTGTGTGGCTGAATTTGGGACAAACCCATTAGGTCAGGAGGGAACCCGCCTCGCCACAGAGACCTGAACTCATCTAGCCAGCTATAGCCTACATCAGGGATTCCCAACCAGGGGTACGTGTACCCCTAGGGGTACTTGAGCAGCTTGCAGGGGGTACTTGGAATGATTGGGAAATACAATTTACTTCCAAAATGATAAATAAATATATATATATTCCAAGTCATTTCATAAGCCCATTGTTAAAATGTGATGTGTGTGCCGCAACTAGTTCTGCTGGCAAGTGTCAACTGCTACACTGTTCTGCTACTGATAATGGCAAAAAACAACAACTAAAAAGCCCAAACACCGGCAGTTCAGTGAAACATATATTTTGTATAGATTTACTTGTATGTAATCATCAACACGCATGAGTGAGGGGTACTATTGTCATGGAAAAACAGCTCAAGGGGTACATAAGACAAAAAAGGTTGGGAACCACTGGCCTACATCACGCCCATTCCATCTTAGACAGCTGACCCCCACCTGCAGGCCCCCCGCTGGCCTGAGGAATGAGCTTTCGAATTGTGTTCAAAATGGCAATCACTGCTCCTGATACCAGCTCCTGAAGCCAGATGTGACACTGTAACAAGGACGCTGTGACCCCCCACCCAACCCCCCAACACACACACACACACACACACACACACACACACACACACACTGCATGCCACGACTGTCACACCGGCTCAAATATGCTGCTGTACTACATAGAACTACATGAAAAAATCAGCGATATTCACTTGGTGTTAACTTTTCACTAGCATACAATATGTGCATATTATCTCTCATCCTTAATTGCGTACTGATAAGATTTGATCAGGATGGGATTTGGAGTGGTGGCAAAAGTGCTGATTTCCCTGAAGCTATTTTATGTGAACATTGAAATTTCATGTTGGAATAAGTTGAATGGAAACACATTTATTGACTGATAGATTGAGGGGGGGAGGGGGGGTCGCAAATATCGCTTGAGGTGGATTTGTTAGTCTGTCGATAGAGGGGTCATTCGAAAAAAACGGCGTTGAAAACATATTTTGTGAATGAATAATGAGTGACACAGAGTTATCCTAACCCTGTGTTGTCCACAGTGGGCAGCTTGTCCAGTCCGCTGCGATGCATTCCTCTGGCGGAACCGGCCCAAAGAACGGCCCAATAACCCTGCAGCAAATCAAATGTTCTTATGGAACCTAAAATGTTGTTCTGTCTGTAAAATGTTGAATTGACAGCCACCAGCAGATTACCTGACAGAATAATTGTTACTTCTCCTGTAACTCTTGGGAAGCTCATTGTGATCTTGTGTCACTCCGTCCACACACAAATCTACTTATTCATTTAAACGTATTCATAAGTCGTTGGGGAAAGCACCAGATTTGAAAATTGTCGACTTTTCAAAAGTTTGACTCCAATTTGCACAAAACCTGAATGGAAACAAAGCAATTTGAAAGGCAGTTGCCAGATTCTCTTTTGGTTTGCTTAGTGATTATGCAGAGTTTCAGTGGTGAGAAGGAGGAAGAAAATGGTTTTGTGAAGATGTAATGTAATTGAATTTATCCCACACAAATTTAGGAGTGGAAATCCAATAAAATAGTCTTAAATAATCTTCCCACACGTTCTTCTCACAACACAATCAAGTCAAGTGGCCTTTGATTACAACTTTGCACAAGGACTCTGCATGAATTCTGACAACTAAAATCAACTAATAAAAAGAAAGAAAAAATTAATCAAACTGCTAATCATCTCATTCGTCGTAAATGTCAACGCTGATTTCTTCATACAAAGCAGTGGCAGATCGGCAGTCCCATTAGCCTTGAAATTGAGTGCTATTAGATTTGTGCACTTCACAGCACTTTATTGATTTCAAGGCTCATTAAACGTGGATCTCAAGCATTTGTAAATGGCTGGAGATACTCTCTCTCGCCATGTAGAGTCTCTCTGGCCCTGGCTGCTCTCGCTGTACTGATGATGCCCCTTTCACAGCGGTCGGTCTAGAGACTCTAGCGGACCCTGAAATCCACAGGTGGATTTGAATGGGTCGACAGCGTAAGGTGAGTCTGCAAAAATGACCGGTGGAGAGATCAGCGCCAGACTCTGTTCTACTTAGTGTGTGAGAGTTCAGTTAACTCGTGTCACCGGATGGGCCTTTTTCACAGCCACCGTTTTGTGTCTAAAAGGCAGGGTAAACACAGGTGCAACCAACTCATTGATTTGGGCCCCCAGCACTGGAAGACCTAAATGGACTGGAAGTTGGAAACCCTAATTAATGTTTTGGGGTGCACCTGTGTTACCTCCTGTATTTTAGGCACAACAACATGGCTGCTGCGAAAAAGGCCTATTTCTATTGACTCGTTTATCCAGCAAACGACTGTGACGTTCACTGCCCACTACAGGAAGTTAAGAGGATGCAGTGGCCACAGCAGGGACGATAACCACACCTAACACACCTGACAACAACGTTTAGCCAAAGAAAAAGGAGATGACTGCAAAGACAGCGAAGATAAATAACGTCTCTGCATGTTCAACAATGTATATGTTATGTCAAAAGAGGTTACAGCCCCAAGGAAAACAAGTAAATCGAGGAAACATCCCACACAAAACACTTTACCGCTGTGAAAAACCAGCTATTGGTGATGCACCTCATATTCCTGACTTCATTTGCAGTATTTCTCCCCATGTCAGAAATATTGCTATTCACCATGTCCCGGCCCGCGGCTCGTTTCCCGGCCGGCGGTCGGCTCTCTCCCCGCGGTCGGGAAGCGGCTGTCTGCCTGGGGGGGAACCGCGACCCGGTTCCCTGCTCTGGGTCTGGGCGCAGTGAGCCAGCCAGACGCTGTAACCTGGATTTACATTATATTGAGATTGTAACACAGACTGTTATTGAAACGTGCCCGGTAAATTTCAGATTCGTCGGGTCAAATTAAATTCTTTAGCGGGCTCCTGTCTCCCTTGTCTCGCACTCAGTCCCTCTCGTCCCAGACATGTTATGTCCCGCCTGTCTATCCATAGATATATAACCGTTTATTTGTGTCTTTTGGGAATGTTTATCGGGAATGTGTTACTCCGGAATACGTCAAGATAAGGAAGGTAGAAACTCTGGCAATGGCGTTTAGCGGGTTTAAGCTTAAGTTAAGGTTTAAGTTTAAGCTACCATGGAAGTGAAGAGAGATTGTATAACAACGAGCCAACCGCCTGTTCCCCCGCATCCACATCAGGCTTTCTTTTTCATTTAGACACATTCTTATTATAGGCGTTGATATTTTTAGAATACATTGAAAAGATTGGAGACAAAAACACCTCAGGGTTTTCAGATGTGTTGCTGTATGTTCCAACAACAACAACAATAACAACAAAATGATCCTTTTATTTTCATGACTTGATCCATTTGGATCTCCCCCGTCACATGCTGTCTTTGTCTTTGATGTGATTGGCTTACCAAACGGAATCCTCTGGCTTTGTGTCAGGCAGCAGCGTGAGTGGGATTGAGCTGTCACTCTGTTGTTTGAGCCTCCATGATGGGCTGGTAGATGGGGTTAGGCTGTGGAGTTACAGTCATCTGACTGTGGATCAAAAAACCCAACAGACTTTATCTGACTGTGGATCAACAAACCCAACAGACTTCATCTGAAGGTGGATCAGCGTGATCATAGGAAATTTCCCCCGTGCGTTTGAATCGATCCTGTAGCAGAGAAGACATCAGGTGAAGATATGTGGGCAACGTGCGACTGAGGCAGTGTTGCCCTCAGCTGGGAGGACGACTGTCACAATGGACAAAGTCAATGTGGAGAGTTTGTAAAGTGCGGAAAGAAAAGGTGCCATGGCATTGTACTGCCCAAAAAAACGTCCACAACTGGACTGGCTTCTGACAGCCTTGACCGTAAACTTCCCAAAACCCCACGCCTCAACCCAGCCTCCAGGACTATTGGTGTTTCGTAATAATGGGTCAGTCCCAGAAAGAAAAGGCTGTTTGCCATAATGATGGACAAAATGTGCTTCAAGAATTAACAATAATAGGACGAATCAGCGTGACGTCACTTGCCACCCAGAAATGCGGAACCCCGCAGCAGATAATAGTATGAGTTGTGTCAAACAAACGTCAATATCTCAAAAACTATACTGCCCTCCAAATCAAAACCGCAGTAACTACAATTTTGGTCAAAATTGAGTTATTATTGAAATTGATATTTTAGATATCTGTTTTATCATGTGACAAATTTTCGAAGTTCAGTCTTGCTCTATATTTGAAAAAACAGAGTATAAAAGTTGCAGTAACTACGAAATCCAACCAAAAACCAGACAAAACTGCAGTAACTACACTTACTGCAGTTTGATTTGCTTTCACAGAGCTTCAGCTGGACTTAAACAGAGATAAACGCAGTAACTACACTTTGAGGTGTAGTTACTGCGGTTCAGACTGGTTTTTGGTTGGATTTTGTAGTTACTGCAATTTTCCCGCTCTTTCCATAACAAAGCCCAACATATCAATCACTCATAATGGCACAATCTGTTTAGTTAATCCAGTCAATTCCCAATATGAGAGCGCACTGACAGCTGTCCAATTTGTTAATGAATGAGTCTTCAGTGTCTTTAAAATCGTAAATGCTGTATTCCTAGCTAATAATCCATAAGAGATCATCCAATAAAGAAGGCTATCCACTGGGAAGCGTTAATCTGGCTGTAGATAGTGATAATTGTTTGGTATCACTACCTAGCTCATCAGGACAAGCTTTTTAATTGCTGCATAAATGATCAGCATTCAGACTCAGTCTGTAATTAATTTTATTCAAAATAATTTGAATATGCTATGTAATATACCGTATATGTTCTTGTATGAATTATCAATCTGAAAAGCTGATCTGATTTGTAAAGAAAACCTGTTCTAAATTAAGATAATAAAACAACTGTGCTCATTAATTAATTGTGTCAGAATGATGACCAAAAAGCAACACCAGTGGTGAAGATTACATCAACTGACTTCAGGATTATCTGAATTTATCTGTTACTCATCCATTTAAATGTTTTAAACATGTAAACAATAAAACAATTAAATACAGATATGATGTGGTATCAAAATCAAAACCGATTACAATTGTCTCATGAAAAACAAGACAGGAGAAGCACATTAGATTGTAGTTACTGCGCTTTTCCCTTGTATTACCTACACATCTGTTTAAGGTAATACACAGACAGAGTGCCGTATCTGCATTTCTGGGGTCATAGGTCAAGTAATTGATAATTGTTTCTGCCCCAAAAAAATACTTTAACGTATACATATTTAATAAGCGCATTGCCACTTTTCAACCTATATCTCATTTGGCTGGACAGTCAAAAAACTTTAAAGCCATTTTTCTCAGTTTCAGTGTTGGCGTAGTTACTGCGGTTATGATTTGTAGGGCAGTATACATCACATCGCTTATATTTTGACATTCTGAGTGAGAGCAGAAGTAGCTCAAGAGTTTGATGTATAATATATGCATGTTGTGTAAAAGTTGTGTGAACTGTCGCAGTTTTTAAAATGTAAACAGAGTTAACTGGCTAGAGTCAGACACTCACGCCTCGCGCCACTTGTGCTCCATAGGGTTCCATTGCCGTTGACACCCAGTGAAGCGGTTTGTTTACCAAAATGCTGTCGGCTGATCCCTTGTATACAAAAAAACCCCAATAGTAACATCACAATAATTAAAATGTATTCTAAAACAGACTCAGAGCAGCCCAAATATGAGTGCAGCAGTACAGTGAGTAGTAACCTGTAAAATATGTACAATTTGCTACGCACACGCACACGCACACACACACACACACACACACACACACACACACACACACACACACACACACACACACACACACGTGTTATTGATGGTGTTACCTGAGCAGTTGATCTGCAGGCTGACAGATGAAGAGTCAGACTCTGTTATTAAACACTCCCTCAGTGTAGATCCAGACTGAAGACAGGAAGAACTGAACTTCAATACAGATCTTACTGAGGAAGCCTTTCTCCTTTCTGTGTAAACAGCAGAGCCACAGTCCAGCTCTCTGCACACTACAGCTGCTGACTTCAGGGTCCAGTCAGACCACCTGTCATCCACATGGTGTTCAGGGACTGGAAAAGAAGGGAGTGTTGTCGAGTGACATGAGTGTGAAGTTGCTTATTTCACCTTTAATCTATTTAGATAGGAGTAGGCCAGTAGGCAGACAGGAAAGGTGGGGAGAGACAGAGAGGAGACATATTTGAGCAAGTTGTTTATGGTCTTCTCTATTCCGCTATAATAGACACATATCCATCTGTCAGTGGGATGGAACATCTAGAATGGACTGACTCAGCCCGGCTCCTCGTGGAGAAAGCTGTTTATATTCAGGTTTGAGATGTGTGGGTGCTGAACTTATTTTAGGCGGCATATATACACAATATCCAATTTAGGAACCAGACTTTCACTGCAGTGTTTCCACAGAAAATAACTTTTATAAGCTTTTCTTCAAAATAATCAAAAGATCCTCCACCTCCTTGCATACAAAAAGAGCTCGTTAGATTGCAGGAATGTCTCGAGACTTGCCGCCATTTTTTGAATTCCTTATTAATAATAGAGTCAGTCTGGGGTCAGGTGACTCGTGTGAAGTCGAAGTCATTATATTCCTTCTGCACGGACTCAACTCTGAATCACAGGGCATCCGGGTAGTGCAGCCGTAAATTCCCTGCCTAGCAACACGAGGGTCGCAGGTTCGAGCCCCCGTGTCACCTCCTCGGTTTGGTCGGGCGCCCATCCAGGCACAATTGGCCGTGTCTGCAGATGGGAAGCCAGACAAGGGTATGTGTCCTGCGTCGCTGCACTAGTGCCCCCTCTGGTCGGTCGGGGCGTGTGTTTGGGGAGGCGGGGAACTGAGGGGAATAGCGTGATCCTCCCACGTGCTACGTCCTGCCGGTGAAACTCCTTGCTGTCAGGTGTAAAGAAGCGGCTGGCGACTGCACATGTATCGGTGAAAGCATGTGCTAGTGTACAACTCTCCCCAGATCGGCAGAGGGGGTGGAGCAACGGCCGGGAGACAGGAAGGGGGGATTGGCCAAGTAGAATCGGGGAGAAAATGGGAGAGAAATCAGTAAAAACTTGAAACTGTGAATCACAGCTTTATTCTCCCTGCTTTTCTACAAATAAACTCAGATCCACAGTGATTAACAGTCAGGCTCTGACACGCAGGCTTAATAACCGAGCCCCGTTTCATCCTGGACTCTCCGCTCTGCTGTCTGCTGCTCCTCTGTGGCTAATGTCATGACTCGACTAGATCTGTCTGAATGAAAAATGTATTTTCTACTTTGCTGTAGGGGCGTGCTATAGGATTCCAATGAACATTACCAGGAATAATTCACAGACGTCAGCTCAGACATCCAGAAATAATGATACCCATTGAAATACAACATGTTATTGTGTGTGTGTGTGTGTGTGTGTGTGTGTGTGTGTGTGTGTGTGAGAGAGAGAGACAGAGAGAGAGAGAGCAGATGGCTGTGGTAAAAGATGGACGTAGTGAATGTGACGTCACTCATTGGTTTGTGGACTACTGTTTTGACGCCTCGGGTTTGACATATTGGCCGCCGCCATCTTGTTTTTTTGCAGTCCGAGGTGACATATTTGTAGCCATATTTGGCTGAGAGGGGGTTTCCATACGTTACAGTAGGTCATATTCTCTCTCTAGCCCCTACTAGTGGTAGCAGTATGTCTGTGCAGAGCCTAGGCAAGGTCAGATGCTTACATAAGTGTAGTCTGTAACGGCGATTGTCCAAATCTTCCTAATTAAATTAATGGCTTTGTCCTTGTAGAGCCCCCCCCCCCCCACACACCTCCTTCCTGCCACAGTGCCAGCTCTTTGTTTTGGAGCTGAATAGCTAATCACGGTAATGACATTGGCTCTGCTGTCACACGGAGCGCCAGTCGTCCTCTGTTTTCCAGAAGGTCACTTCCTGTGCCGCGCGGCTCTCGGCCTGCAGGCAGGTTGGCGGTGGCAGCGTTTCCCAGAGGGCCCCGGGGGTGGGGGGGGGGGGGGGGGGGGGGGGGGGCGCTTGGCACCGCTCGGCGGGGGCGCCACAAGCTCCTTCACCTCTCCTAGCGCCTCCTCTGGCGCCCAGCTTAGCCGCGGCCGCGCTGCATGTGTGATCTTTAGATGTGGTATGAAAGCTAACCTTCAAGTGCGGGTGGAGCTTCACCTCGTCCACTCGCTCCTCCAGGATACGGAGCAAACAAAAGCAGTTCTCGAGATCTCCTCAAACCCATGTTCTCTCTTATTGTCTCTCTCTCTCTCTCTCTCTCTCAATTCAATTCAATTCAATTCAAAGGGCGTTATTGGCATGATAAGGTGCATCTTACATTGCCAAAGCATACATTAGCAATAGGGATGCACCGATCCACATTTTTCACTTCCGATCCGATTCCGATACCTGAATTTGGATATCTGCCAATACCAATATTTTTCTTGAATATACAGTATAGGCAAAGATTTGGCCAATTAAAGATTTTTTTTAAAATATACCTTGCAAAAAGCAGACTAAAATTAAGAAAATATACAAGGCAAAGAAGGATACTATTATTATTATACATGGGGAAATTATGGCCAGCGCCCCCTGTGCGCTCCGCACTGGAATTGCAATGTTTTGCAATTTCCCTCACTGCTGAGGTGTAATTCCAGTTTTCCACCAATAGCCACGGTATAGAGGGTGCCATTTCCCCCCTGTGAATTTTCTGCTGCTCTTGAGTGAAATCGCAGGCATACATCGGACGTGCAAATTTCTCTCAAGCGATTTCAGAGTCGAACATATTTAGATGCAATAGCTACTGTACACAATAATAATCAATGTCTTGAATGATGTAAAGCTGATATATATGAAGGTCTATTTCCCAGCTATAAACATGGAATCATCTTCCCAAGTAGTACAGCTAGTTTGTGAGAATCAGCCAGTAAAGAAAAACTCTTCTTTATATGTTTTCCTTGCCCATGGTTTTGGGCAATTAATAAAAAAAGAGAAATGCCTTTCATCTTCAAAGAGGTTCAGAGAGTGCTGAACTCAATTGCGCTCTCTCTCTCCCTCTCTCTCTTTCTTTCTTTCTTTCTCTCTCTCTCTCCCTCTCTGTCTGTAACCTGCACACAGAAAGCATTTTATAAACAGCAAATTGAGTTCTGTGACTTATCCAGAAGTCGCGCTGTACAAAGCTGTTGTGACACCCGCATCCCCCGAGACAAAAAACACCAACAACAACAACAACAACAGCAACACCCAGCAGAGAAAATACAGTCATAATTAACACACGAGATGATGACTGCTTTCAACATAATCACTCACAACACACAAAAGAGCTGTCACCATCATACTACAACATCTCTGCCTCAGTGCACCGTCTCTATGTAAGTATCAGATTGAGAAGAGGGACTGGTGGTGGTCTGACGTCTGTGACGGAGGTGAGAGATAAAGAGACACAGACAGACAGTGAGAGAGGGGAGAGAGAGAGAGAGAGGCTGGGGAGTTGGAGCGGTGTGGAGAAAGAGAGAGCTCAGTTCAGAGGGAGAGAGACGCTGTTACTGTAATTTGGCTCAGCATTATCAGTTGAAACGACACCCTGGGGATCGCTCTGTGTGTGTGTGTGTGTGTGTGTTTGTGTGTGTGTGTGTGTGTGTGTGTGTGTGTTTGTGTGTGTGTGTGTGTGTGTGTGTGTGTGAGAGTGTGTGTGAGAGAGAGAGAGAGAGTGTGAGAGGTGAGAGAGAGAGACAGAGAGAGAGAGAGAGAGAGAGAGAAGGAAAGCACAGCAACAGCTCTTCTGTGTGTAAGCATTGATTTTAGAGGCATATTATGTTGTGTGTTTATAATAACTTCATGATGATAAACTTAGTTGTATATCCTTTTCTAAGAAAGACAATGTTTACAAAGTGCTTTACATACAACACGACCCAAAAGCAGTGGGGCGTGTTGCGGTGGCTCACCGAGTAGGGCGCATACCATAAGGCCCAGTCCTTCCCGCAGTGACCCGGGTTCGAGTCCGGCCCGTGGTCCCCTCACCCTCCCTCCCATCCCTGCCACAATGAATGAATTAATCAATGAATTAATCAATGAATTAATCAATGAATTAATCAATTAAAAACCAATTGAATTTTTACATAAAAAAACCTACAGCCGAGACACAAACCAATACCTCCACTCCCGAAACCCACTGCCCAACAAAGAATCCACTGTACGTCAAAGACCGAAGCTCCGAATCGCGATTCAAACTAGAACTAGAAGTGGATCAAGACTGAACCAGTGAAAATGTCACGTGAATGTAGCGGGCTCATTTTTAAATCCAGAGTGAAGATACTGGTACCATATGAAACCAGAAGACCTAAGGCATGCCATGCTAGCTTGTTGCGAAGGGGAGCTAAATGATGCTACAAAGTTGGGCTAAATTCTGAAAATTGGGTCGCGACTTAATGACTAAGGAACAATGTGGGTCGTGAGGCTAGACCAGTTGAGAACCACTTTAGGCTATGTACTGTATCATGATTTGGCCAGAAAGAAAGAGCTGCCCTTCCCCAGGGTGGGAATATATTTTGAATTTATCCGATTCATATCAAGGTTGTCATATAATATTAAGCAAATACATTTGCCTAAATAACACTTTGACTTGATTTCTGTTTGAAACATAAATACCCGACCAAATCAATGTGCTTGCGCAACACATTCCATTATAGAGGCTATTTGAAAACACATTACTGAATTACTTCTGCTCAAATGCCCAATGACGGTGTGTCCTTAACCATCCTTCCACTTTATCAGTAAAGACAGTAAGCTGTCTTTACTTATCTCTTTTGTTCTTGCGTCCTTGCGGTTGTTGTCGTAAGATATTCACTCTCACGTCTCTATAATATGATCAAGACTGAACCAGTGAAAAACACTAACCCGCCTCGACATGCACACACATTCTCACAGACTGTAATGTGGAGTTGAACCCGGGTCGACTGTGTGGAAGAGAAACAACTTACTCGATTCAGTATACATAATATATATAAATGTCTATAAAATGTATATAAATCTGTTAGTTTACTAATCTATCTGGTTTACTCTGCTGCACTCTGTTCACCGTTATAAATAGTCTCTGTATGCAATATGTCTGAAGCATGCTATGAAGCTTGAAGAGTAATACTGTACATTCTAGAACAGGGGTGGGCAACTTTTTTTTTTCTCCCCAGAGGGCTGTGCCAGCCCAGAAGGCCTGGGTCCTCGTTTCAAAAAACAAAAACTTTGTTAGAAAATGTTGACTTTTTTCCTTCTTTCTTTCTTTTCTTTATTTGACATCATCTGCAGAGTAAAGCTGCGTTCACACCGACCTATTAAAGTTGACATACAAAGTCAATGCAAACGAGCGATTGAGCGTATATTCGCCCAGGAGAAAAATCGCTGGGCGTCCGAGCGACGGAGACGGAGCGATAGGGAGAAAATTCGCTCGTCGCCCGAGATGAAATATCCCAACTCGAGCGAAATTACGCTGGCATCGGTCGCTCGCTGTTCAACACTGATTGGCTGCCGTGTGAGAGTGAGTCAAAGATCACGCTGGCTTGGAACAAACCGCTGGTTTATTGTGTGGCAACAAACCGCATTGACAGCTGATTGACAGGCTGACAGCTGATATGAAGTGAAGTCTGTACTACCGGTATAGAGCTCGCGTTAGGAGCACGCTGATAGGCTTAGCTTGTAAACAACTACGGTGGCTCGTAGTGGACAAATATAACATTGCATAACGTTATAGCCCCCAGATGTCCATCAATTATTGTGCCTGTTGACGAGTGATTTAAACAGAGCGACAGAGCGATTCCAAAGGGTTGAATCGAGCGACAGAGAGAAAAATAAATATCTCGGTGTGAACACAGCTTAAGTGGTGAATGTATAAGGAGAAGAAGACAAGTGGCACATCATCTCGAGAGTCTAGGAATCGAGCACGCGTAGCCTAGTGTTATAAATACGGACTCAAGACACAGAGTGTTTTACAATTGTCCAACTTTAATTGATAAATAGCATTACAGACCCATTTTAATCATTCGTCTCAAGATTGATTCACATAATGCTGCCTTGTATTGATTTTTTGGGGAGGAGGGGGGGGTCGTTTTGTTTTCCCTTCAGGCTGGTTCTGGTTCTGGTTCTGGTTCTGGGGCCGTATTTTGCCCACGAATGTTCTACAGTAGAACAACTCGACTGAACTAGGAAAGATGATTTTCATTGAGCGTCCGAAAGCAAAAAGCGGTCTGTGTGTGTGACCTCCTCTGCAGCAGCAGACTAAATGGCAAATTATAAAACCCGGGAACCTAGAATGGGTTAGCCTTGTCCAATATCTCCGCTGGGAATGGAAGAGACTTTGACCTACTTTGACAATCCTAAGGGCATTTTCACACTGGGAACGATTGCCTCCGCTCCGCGCCCCGAGTACGATTGCTCCCCCTCCCCTCTCCCCCCGATGGTCAGCTTTCACATTACACATTTCTTCCGTGCCCGGCAACACTTGCCTATCTATAAACTCCCAGGTGGCGGCAAATGGCGATATGCACCTACTGCAGTTGGCTTGCGAGCCGCCAATAAACGCAACAAAGAAGAAGAGTAGGCACACACACACACGCACATGCACAACGTGCAAGAACGTTAACTAGCTCCCTGGTTACCACAAGACTTGGCATATCAGCCGATCAAACACAGCTGCGTGTCCATTATGGGAATCATTGTCAGCGCCGGGACGCATCGCCAACCAATCAGATTGTTTGTTTTGATGTAGCCATTGTATAATGGATGATAAAGACCAGTAGAGACTACAGTTAGTGCAGCAGATGCTCGAGCAGTATGAGGACATGAAGAGGAGTTTTTACGTGGCCTGAATTCACCACATGCTTAGCTAGCGGTGCAGTCAACTCTACATTATTCATCTCATTTGGGCCCTAAAGCAGCCAGCGGGGCATCAATGTTTAAGATGTAATAATGCTTTAAATGGAGTGTTTTATGGCCCGGAGAGGCCCTGTTGTGGTTTCATTAGGTGCACAGCCGCACACTGCAGCCCGCTTCTCACCTGCTCACGTGTCGGCGTCCATTGTCAGTGCTGGACACACTCCAACACAGCTCTCTGCAGCTGGATCTGTGCTTCAGCAACACACTCCAACACAGCTCTCTGCAGCTGGATCTGTGCTTCAGCAACACACTCCAACACAGCTCTCTGCAGCTGGATCTGTGCTTCAGCAACACACTCCAACACAGCTCTCTGCAGCTGGATCTGTGCTTCAGCAACACACTCCAACACAGCTCTCTGCAGCTGGATCTGTGCTTCAGCAACACACTCCAACACACAGCTCTGCAGCTGGATCTGTGCTTCAGCAACACACTCCAACATACAGCTCTGCAGCTGGATCTGTGCTTCAGCAACACACTCCAGCAGCACCAGTTTATTGGCAAATGCAGTGGATTCAACACATTATCGTTGCTTCCCATGGTCAGAAAAAGTCCCCAGGTTTGACACTAATCGCTTTCGAGAAATAAAGTCGTCATGGGGGCTCTGAAAAGTAGCTAAATATAGCGACAAAGGCGCCAAGCTGGCAAGGCTGATCGGTGCACCCCTACTGTGTCCCTTTATCTCTCTCTCTCTCTCTCTCTCTCTCTCTCTCTCTCTCTCTCTCTCTCTGATTCAGAGAGAGGAAATCAGAGAAATAGGTACATTGCCATACGTTGATGGAAACATGGCTTCTGTCTCTGATTCTCTCTCTCTAGCATGGCAGGTGGTAGTCTCTCTCTCTCTCTAGCATGGCAGGTGGTAGTCTCTCTCTCTAGCATGGCAGGTGGTAGTGTTGAGTGGCAGATGAAGTCTTCATTACAGCACATGATCAGTTTTGATGGCTGCACAGACTACGTTCCTCCACCTCGGGAAGACCTCACAACTCGACCACCTGAGTAGCTCATGTTGCTTTATGGCTGTTCACACTGCATCTGTTCACACCCTGCCAGCCTTCGAAACGTTAGAAATTGAGCTAGCCTTAGCGTGCATGCATGCAAGCGATAGTTGGCTATTTTTGGAGATTCTGAATGTAAATAGCCTACCACTGGAAAATTGAATGCCGAAGCACTCGGAATCTAGGAATATTAATGTCTTTTATGTCTTTTTTAAATGTGTACTTGTGGTTCATTTTTGGCTTTATTTGATTAGATTTCATACTTTTTTTTAGGTACAACTCAGCCATTTTGGAAACCGACGTCACAACTTGGTCAATATGTGGCGCCCCGCATCTACAATCGTGATTTCTCCGACTAGATTATCCGACATGATATGAGGCACTCCACATTTCTAATTCTAAACCTAAACCTAATTCTTAAACATATTTCTTTCACCTTTCTTGCACACAGAGCTCATTATTTAGCAATTTAAGACATCATGCTCATTTCACCAAAATGTAGGTCCTGTTTGGCTCTTGTGTAGCTTCACTATAATGTAAATCAGACCTGGTAATCATTATGCGGCCCGGGGGCCAGAACCGGCCCTCATGATGGTTCTGCCTGGCCCGGGAGGTCTAAGACAAACCACACCATTTTTACTTACAGTATGATGCTAGAAAAATCCAATGAGATGACCTAAATTAGCTGTTTGGAGTGATTTCCAATATAATAAATGCTGAAGAATAAGAATCATATAACTCATTAGAGGTTACGGCATGATAAAAAAAAAAATTTTGGCCCCCGGCAACAATCTGGGTTTCTCATGTTGCCCCCCCAGGAAAAATAATTGCCCACCCCTGATGTAAATCAACATTATGTCTGCCGAGTGATGTCAGGTGGAGCTGATGAGCGCAGACCTCTCCCACATCCTTTCGGCTTCACAATCAAGTGCACAATCTCTCTCTGCCGTGATGAGATATCGTCTGTCTCATTACCCACTCGGCTAACGAGGGAGGGGGGACACGGGGAAAAACGCTCCACCTTCAAGATGGCGTAACGATGCGGCTCGTGCTGACTTTGTGTCCAGCAGCCAGAAGATGACATTGGGCTGTGCTCATTAACGAAGCTCACTGAGCTGGAAGCTATGTTCTTTTCTCTTCTTACCTGCTAAGT
This sequence comes from Poromitra crassiceps, assembly GCF_964638095.1. Taxonomy (NCBI): domain Eukaryota; kingdom Metazoa; phylum Chordata; class Actinopteri; order Beryciformes; family Melamphaidae; genus Poromitra; species Poromitra crassiceps. The sequence continues at coordinate 14,988,747 of NC_139645.1, read as the reverse complement.
AGCTCGTCAGCCAAAACTATCATTAGGACAAGAACAAGGCTGTTCCATTACAGTACATTCATGACAGAGCTAGCAATGAAGCTAAACATCATCTGATACGCTCTCCTTCTGTCCGTCTTTTACCATCCTGCCCATAGTCTCTCTCTCTCTCTCTCTCTCTCTTTGTATCAAAGTTTTTCACTTATCTATAATTATAGTCATAACTTGATTTATATTGCACTTTTCTTAGATTGGTTTACAAAGTGCTTTATAGGCCGGCATAAAATCAAACAGGATGATACAGGGGCAATAAAACAACAGGAAATAGAAGTAATCAGAATCAGAATCATTTTTATTGCCACAGTATGCAAGTTACATACGAGGAATTTGTCTTAGTGTCTGTATGCAGCGTAGCGGTCACATCAATATACAGAGATAAGAAGTAGGAAGATAACTAAAGACAATCACAAAGTTGCAAGTGCAATCAAATCGAGTAAATATATACAATATGTACATGAGTGGTGAAGTGTTCTGTGATAAATATGAATTTACGTTGAATTTACATGAGATTTACAGGCTAAGTTAAATGTGCAGGGAATTTACATGAATTTACAGTCCCAGTTAAACAGGCATTAAATTAGATATGAGTTACAGTTTTATGGGGGGGGGGAGAGTTCAGCTGAGTTTAGGAGGAGGTAGTGAGTTTGTGTGTGTGTGTGTGTGTGTGTGTGTGTGTGTGTGGGGGGGGGGGTGTTGTTGGTGAGGTCCTTGGTGGAAGGGGTTTCCGGGCCTTGGTTGGTGAGGCTGATGGCGTTTGGGAAGAAGCTGGTCTTGGTAGATGGCAATTGTAAGAGCAGCAAAAGAAGTAGGTGTTTTAGAGTATAAAACTCCACGCTGTGTATACTGTCTATACAGTATATCATGTTTTAATACAGTGGTTCTCAAACGTTTTCCCGTCAAGGAACCCTAAACTGGCACAAATTAGACCACTGACCTGCATCTGATTTTTTGTTTTTAGATGTTTTATTACAATGTATGAAAGCCATGACCAAAATAGTTATTCTGTCATTGTATTACTTATGGATGAATTATAGTGAAATTAAAGTATTCCTCTTTTTGCTGGAGCCCCCGCAAGGACCCCACTTTGAGAACCACCGTTTTAATAAATAGATATTTAATAAGTAGAGGGCTATTCATGAGCTGCCTTCAGCCATGCGTGAAGAACTAGAAATGTTGCTCCGAGTGATGGGTTCAGGTGTAAACGTTTTAATTTCCCGTGAAGGGCAGCGGGTGGCGCTGCTCAGCGGAGCAGCAAGCGTCCATTACTTCATTACCTGATCATCGACGAGCGGCCGGCGCTACGAGCCGGGCGCCGCACAAAGAATGATAATGAGTGAGAGAATCAGCACGACGCCGTCTAATAACCTTGCCACCTTTGCCCCTGTCCTTGGCGAGCCTGCGTGTCCGAGGTAACTGGTCGGCCATCTCCCACCGGAAAGCTCTCTTGTCGGCCCGCGGGCAGCGTGTTGTCATAGCCGAGCGCCGCGGACACACCGAGGAGATGATATGCGGCCCTGGGGGCACTAATCAATGGGGCAACTCCAGCTGGATAACCTACATTAGATCAATGGTTGTAGTTCCAATACAGCAGCAAGTAATTACTCCCCCTGCCCTACACCGCCTAATGAAGGAAAACTTTCAATGTCAATGAATGGTGGCTCCACCCCCTCCAACCGTTTTTTTTTTTTTTTTTTTTTTTCTCCATTGATTTTCTATTGTGTGCCCTCCCCTGCCCTGCCCTGCCCTGCATGTGGCTTGGATGGGATGGATGACTGGGAGCGACGCTGGGTGCAGTAAGCCCACCGCTCCACCGACGCAGCAGTTCACTCCCATTCTTCTCCATCACTTTGCCCTTTCCACCCGCAATTGATTTGAGGCAGTCTCAGGTGAACTGGTTAGCAAGACGCCATTGAGTCGGCCATTAATCATCTTGGATCTTATACGTTAACCATCTTAGCTTTGTTTTTTTTGTTTTTTTGTGAGTCTGTGTGTGTGCGTGTGCGTGTGTGTGTGTGTGTGTGTGTGTGACATCATGGCAAAATGTGCTCCCGGAGTCACCTATCCACCTTATTTTTGAATGCCCCACTGTAAAAAAGAATCGTGGGTACAAGGTCCGGTTTAACGTGACTCATTGTTGCCGCTTGCCATTTCCTTTGTTATACTCTGGCTGCAGACCCGAATTATAAACCGGAAGCTGGAGTCCGTTATAAAAGTTATAAATATAGTCACGTTATAAACAACTAACCAACGCTGGAGGTCCGTATGGAAACACAAAATGTGTGTTACTCGAAATGGTTAAAAGTTAAATCAATTTAGTGGCGTTTTACTGCCATGTAACATAGCTAGCTAGCCGCTAACATTAGCCACAGTTAGTAGCCGACTACCCACAATGCATTACGTTATCCCAGCACCCGAACGACACGGCTGTAGAGCAGAATGGCTCTGCTGTAAAAGGGTAAAATCCTCAGACGTTTTTTTTGTCGGGGACTGGGGGGTTATCTAAATTGGTTACACCGGAAATAGAACCCATAGTTAATGTAAGGCAAAATGGCCGCCAAAAATAAGGTGGATAGAGAGCCGCAGGAATGAGTCCGGAAAACATCGATGCTAACACTCCCGGTTCTTCACTGTTTTCGCCTATGGGATTTTTGAATGGGTTTTTGGCGCGATGCTTCAAATAAGGTCTGTGGTTAACGCAAGGTTATTCAAATGTGAACCAGTGTTCAGCAGGATAATCTTCACACATGAGGACCACTTTTATGAGTTTTTAAGCTTTTACGTGCCGTTAAAAGGGCGGCTAGCTAGCAAACGGCTAAATGAGACTACACTGTTGAGTCAACAGGGATATTATACGTCAATAACGTCATCACTTCAAAGGACGAACACGGAAATTCTCTTTCCCTCACCTGGTTCAGCCCGTTCAGCCCGGGGTAATCAGTGCACAGCAGCGCACACATCAACAACACTCCAGGTTGAGTGGTGACGTCACGGGGAAGCCTATGCGACACTGTGTGTAGTTCTGGATTAGCTTAGCATGAGCTTTTTACTTCTGGGGCTCGCATTTACGCTTCAAAACTCATGAAAGTGGTCCTCATGTGTGAAGATTATCCGGCTGAACACTGGTTCGCGTTTGATTAAGCTTGCGTTGACCAGACACCTTATTTGAAGCATCGCGCCAAAAACCCATTCAAAAATCCTATAGGCAGGAACAGTGAAGAACCAGGAAGTCCGGGACTTACGCATTCCAACTACAAAAATACGTCATCCCTGCGGCTCTCTATTATAGCTGGAAGTACCACAGAAGCCGTTTTGAGTGGTTTGCCAGGTGTTTATACCGTCTGTCTGTGGACAGATCTTGTGATTGCGATAGCGTCAGAACCGTGCAAGATGCAGGCACAGAACTTTACAGGTGTGCAGTTGAGATCAAGATGAAGGCAGAGACTGAAAATGGGTGTGATCCGAGCCCCCACATGGCTCCCCTCCACACTTTACGCCCCTCGCCCACATTCCTGTTAAGTTAGGGGCGTCGTGGCTGGTGTGATCCCATCACAAGAAGGTCTCTATTTCCCCCCCCTGCAGTTGTTTTCAACAATCATGTCTTTTCTTTTGTTACCACATAAGTATTCCCCCTCACATTTTCTAATAATAATAATACTAATAATAAATATTATTATTATAGCAATAATAATAATATCTAATAGTAGTTGAATTAAAGATGGGGGAAAAAAGTGGAATATTGCTTTGAGCTGCTTGTTTGAGGCCGTCGGTGCGTCTCGATGGCCTGTTTGTGTCTCTGTTGTCTCGTGCCAGCTGTGATGGAGTGTGTCATTACTGCACAGCCCTGCTCCGCGCGGGTCTGCCCTCCTCCTGCACCCCACACCCAGCCAGGGGCCCCTGCACCCCACACCCAGCCAGGGGCCCCTCCTCTGCACCCCACACCCAGCCAGGGCCCCCCTCCTGCACCCCACACCCAGCCAGGGGCCGCTGCACCCCACACCCAGCCAGGGCCCCCCCTCCTGCACCCCACACCCAGCCAGGGGCCGCTGCACCCCATACCCAGCCAGGCCCCCCCCCCTCCTGCACCCCACACCCAGCCAGGGGCCCCTGCTGATGGGAGGAGGCCTGGAGCACCTCCCCGTCACAAGGAGACCCAGGGGACACACGTACACACACACACACACACACACACACACACACACACACACACACACACACACCTTACCAGCCTCTCCATCTTCCCTCCCCCCCCCGCAGCATATCTGCGACTACAGTAGTGGAGCCTTATCAGAAAGGGACAGGAGCGTCTATCAGCAGATAAGGTGGTTGTTGAGGTGAAGTAATTAAAGATATGTGTGACAGAGTGGAAGCCAGCGTGCAGCTCCTGTGGGAATGGCTTGACAAAGCCAGATTAGACTATATCTATATATCTACATAGGTAAAACCAAACCTATCTCCCGCACCAAGCTGGCGCTGAAGGAATTTGGGTCATTCTATCCATTAAACATGATACATCTGCCATCTTATTAGGATATGCTCTAGTTTCAGGGAATACTTTCTCCTGCTATTCAGTAGGGATGCTCCACTTCTTATCGGTTAGTTTGACTTTTTTCTGTTTTTTTTTGGGTGCTGTTGCATCAGGTATTGCCCCCATTTACCTGCATGGGAGAGGTCTTTCTGAGAAATATTGTGTTTAATGTAGAAATAGAAAATAAAATATAAAAAAGACTCAATTCATGTAGGTAAAAAGCAGTTCTCGCCCATATTTCACCCATTATTATTATTATTATTATTATTATTATTATTATTATTAGGATGGCGTCCGTGTAGTGCAGTGGTAGATTCCCTGCCTACCAACACATGGGTCGCTGGTTCAAGCCCCTGTGTTACCTCCGGCTTGGTGAGGCGTCCATACAGGCACAGATTAACGGTACGTGTCCTGGTCAATGCACTAGTGCCTCCCCTGGTCGGTCGAGGAACCTGTTCAGAGGGAGGGGAATTGGGGGGGGGGGGTTCACGTGATCCTCCCATGCGCTCCTCCAACTCCTTGCTTTCAGGTGAAAAGAAGCACTTGGCGACTGCACATGTATCGGAGGAAGCATGTGCTAGTCTACAACTCTCCCCCGGCCAGGGCGGTGGACTATGAAAACCATCTGGGGAGAGAGAGAGAGAGGATATCGATGCTACGCTATGGCTACGTGGCCTGATACACTGCGCGGGTATTCTGCTAGGATCAATAGTTATTCGTGCTCTTTTATTTCCTCCAGAAAACAACTCAGACTGCCTTTCACAATAAATGGGGGTATCGACTCAAAAGGCGAGAGCTCAATATACCTGCTTCTTCCAGCCTCTCTGGGCGGCGTAGCTGCAGCTGGAGTGCTGCTGCGATGCTCCTCACAGACGCTACTCCAGACGCACGAGAGAGATTGACAGATTCCCCTTCAGAATCACAGGCTGCGGCGCACTGACAGCTCAGATGCCTGCTGACACTGCTTCACTCCAGTCAAGACGAGTAGAGAGGAGAGAACGCTAGCAGTCAGAAAGGAGCAGCCAGTCAAGACGAGTAGAGAGGAGAGAACGCTAGCAGTCAGAAAGGACCAGCCAGTCAAGATGAGTAGAGAGAAGAGAACGCTGCAGTCAGAAAGGAGCAGCCAGTCAAGATGAGTAGAGAGGAGAGAACGCGAGCAGCCAGTCAAGATGAGTAGAGAGGAGAGAACACTGCAAGTCAGAAAGGAGCAGCCAGTCAAGATGAGTAGAGAGGAGAGAACCCTAGCAGTCAGAAAGGAGCAGCCAGTCAAGATGAGTAGAGAGGAGAGAACACTGCAAGTCAGAAAGGAGCAGCCAGTCAAGATGAGTAGAGGAGAGAACCCTAGCAGTCAGAAAGGAGCAGCCAGTCAAGATGAGTAGAGAGGAGAGAACGCTAGCAGTCAGAAAGGAGCAGCCAGTCAAGATGAGTAGAGAGGAGAGAACGCTGCAGTCAGAAAGGAGCAGCCAGTCAAGATGAGTAGAGAGGAGAGAATGCTAGCAGTCAGAAAGGAGCAGCCAGTCAAGATGAGTAGAGAGGAGAGAACGCGAGCAGCCAGTCAAAATGAGTAGAGAGGAGAGAACGCTGCAAGTCAGAAAGGAGCAGCCAGTCAAGATGAGTAGAGAGGAGAGAACGCTAGCAGTCAGAAAGGAGGAGCCAGTCAAGATGAGTAGAGAGGAGAGAACGCTAGCAGTCAGAAAGGAGGAGCCAGTCAAGATGAGTAGAGAGGAGAGAACGCTAGCAGTCAGAAAGGAGGAGCCAGTCAAGATGAGTAGAGAGGAGAGAACGCTAGCAGTCAGAAAGGAGCAGCCAGTCAAGATGAGTAGAGAGGAGAGAACGCTGCAAGTCAGAAAGGAGCAGCCAGTCAAGATGAGTAGAGAGGAGAGAACGCTAGCAGTCAGAAAGGAGCAGCCAGTCAAGACGAGTAGAGAGGAGAGAACGCTAGCAGTCAGAAAGGAGCAGCCAGTCAAGACGAGTAGAGAGGAGAGAACGCTAGCAGTCAGAAAGGAGCAGCCAGTCAAGACGAGTAGAGAGGAGAGAACGCTAGCAGTCAGAAAGGGGCAGCCAGTCAAGACGAGTAGAGAGGAGAGAACACTAGCAGTCAGAAAGGAGCAGCCAGTCAAGACGAGTAGAGAGGAGAGAACACTAGCAGTCAGAAAGGACCAGCCAGTCAAGACGAGTAGAGAGGAGAGAGCACTAGCAGTCAGAAAGGAGCAGCCAGTCAAGACGAGTAGAGAGGAGAGAGCACTAGCAGTCAGAAAGGACCAGCCAGTCAAGACGAGTAGAGAGGAGAGAACACTAGCAGTCAGAAAGGAGCAGCCAGTCAAGACGAGTAGAGAGGAGAGAGCACTAGCAGTCAGAAAGGAGCAGCCAGTCAAGACGAGTAGAGAGGAGAGAACACTAGCAGTCAGAAAGGAGCAGCCAGTCAAGACGAGTAGAGAGGAGAGAACGCTAGCAGTCAGAAAGGAGCAGCCAGTCAAGACGAGTAGAGAGGAGAGAACGCTAGCAGTCAGAAAGGAGCAGCCAGTCAAGACGAGTAGAGAGGAGAGAACGCTAGCAGTCAGAAAGGAGCAGCCAGTCAAGACGAGTAGAGAGGAGAGAACGCTAGCAGTCAGAAAGGAGCAGCCAGTCAAGAGGAGTAGAGAGGAGAGAACGCTAGCAGTCAGAAAGGAGCAGCCAGTCAAGACGAGTAGAGAGGAGAGAACGCTAGCAGTCAGAAAGGAGCAGCCAGTCAAGACGAGTAGAGAGGAGAGAACGCTAGCAGTCAGAAAGGACCAGCCAGTCAAGACGAGTAGAGAGGAGAGAACGCTGCAGTCAGAAAGGACCAGCCAGTCAAGACGAGTAGAGAGGAGAGAACGCTAGCAGTCAGAAAGGAGCAGCCAGTTATTCCACTCACACAACACACAGCTGCCTCACACTCAAAGCATGTTGTTTTCCACATTGATTTTTGTATTTGTTAAAAAGCAGTGATGTCTGTCTGTCTATCTGTCTGTCTGTCTGTCTATCTCTGTCTATCTGTCTGTCTGTCTGTCTGTCTGTCTGTCTGCCTCTCTATCTCTGTCTGTCTGTCTGTCTCTGTCTGTCTGTCTGTCTGGCTCTGTCTGTCTGTCTGTCTGTCTGTCTCTCTCTGTCTGTCTCTGTCTGTCTGTCTGCCTGTCTGTCTGTCTGTCTGTCTCTGTCTGTCTGTCTGTCTCTCTGTCTGCCTCTCTATCTCTGTACAGACAGACAGACAGACAGCCAGACAGACAGACAGACAGACAGAGATAGAGAGGCAGACAGACAGACAGACAGACAGACAGACAGACAGACAGACAGAGATAGAGAGGCAGACAGAGAACAGTTTGGAATTATACTCACTACCCTGAAAAGCATTCATATTCTTTGATATGATGATAATCATAATGCATTTTATTCAAAGAACGCTTTTCAGGGTACTCAAAGACACTTTACCAAATAACACACATTACAAACTGTTCTGAAAAGGTGAGTTTTGAATAGTGATTTGAACATGGGCAGATCGGTGCAGTCTCCAATGTGTTTGGGGAGAGAGTTCCAGAGGGAGGGGGGGGGGAGGGGGGGCAGCTATGGAGAAGGCTCTGTCGCCCCAGGTCCGGCGCTTGCTTGGTCCTGAGTGGTGGAGACAGGAGGTTGGCAGCAGGTCGGTGAGGTAGGAGGGGGTCTGCTTATGGAGGGTTTTGTGAGTGAGGAGAAGGACTTTGAATTGGATCTGTTTTAGGACAGGGAGCCCGGTGGAGGTTCTGGAGGACAGAGGGGTGACGTGGTCACGGCAGGCCGACATAGAGTCGTGGATGTACCGGAGAGTTTATTTGGGACTTTGGATGATGGGCCGTAGAGAATGCTGTTGCAGTCGTCAATTGTGGACGTGATAAAAGGCACGGATTAGAGTCTGGGCAGCAGAGGAGGAGAGTGATGGGTGGAGACGAGCTAGAAAAAGGCAGTTCTGGTGACTTGTTTGACACAGCGTTGGAAGGAGAGGCTGCTGTGGAAAATGACTCAGAGGTTGCGGAGGTGTGTGGAGGGAGACAGAGTGGAGTTATCGATGGCGAGGCAGAAGTCGTGAGTGGCTTTGGTGAGGGATTTGGGACCAGTGATTTACAGTATCATGTCCGATTTAGCACAGTTTAGTTTGTAGAAAGCTGGCTTGCATCCTGTCTGTTTGTACATTAGATTACCTACCTTTAAGAAATCTGCGGCAACACTCATCTCCACAAATTTTCTTTTAAATGTGATTTTACTTTGGACTGAAGTTTTTTATGCAGGGGCCCCAACCCTGCTAATTCTCCTTTGGGAATGGAGTGAAGGCTTTGCCCAGACAATAGGAGTTGTCCTGACCAACAGGAGGCAGTATTGGGAATACTAGCCAGTGCCACCTCTGCAAGGGACAGTGAGATCGCGAGCAAAAGTGCGCTTAGACAGGAATATATAATCATTGAGAAAATATGCCTATGAATTCACTCTCAAAGTAAAAACATCTTTTCATTTGACTTGATTTGCTCCTAATAATTTTGCGCTGTGACCTTTTGGATCTTATTGTTCTTCTTACCGTTAATTATTTTTACCTTGTAATACTTTTTCTCGTAATCTTTTTACTTCTCTTTGCTCTTTTCGTTTGATCCATTTGATGTAAAGCACTTTGAGTTGCCTCTGTGTATGAAATGTGCGATACAAATCAACTTGCCTTGCCTACCTCGCTGCATACATTTGCATATTAATGAGGGGAAAAGTATTCTTGAAACGAATATGCCCTTAATTCTTTACGAGTTCATATCAATACCACCCATGTGTTGTGTGAAGAAAAGTATGTAAACATAAATATTAGCAAATTATTGCATTAATTAGTTAGATTAATGACCTCATTAGCATATACCAGAGGAGGCGCTAGTGCAGCGACCAGGACACATACGCGTCATTCGGCTTCCCACCCGCACACACACAGGGCTAATTGTGCCTGTATGGAGACCCAACAAAGCTGGAGGTAACACGGGGGCTCGAACCTGCAACCCTACTCAAAGACCTCGATATTGTCTCTCTCTTTTGGAGGAAAAGGGCTCTGGGTGTGGAATTGTCTGACATGCAGTGTTGAAGCGAGACAGACGTCTCTGTGGCGTTATTGTTTGCTGGCTTTAGTTGCTCTTATCAGTGGCTTAAAGACAATCACGAAACAGCCGGCCAGGAGCTGGAAAGCTGCCTGCACAAGATTACATGTGGCTTATATCCAAGTCGCTTGGTAAATGGGTGGAAAAGTGGCAGTCTGGCAGCTTATAGAGGTGGACTGTCAACAGGATATGTGTTATGTAGTCAGATGCAGCTTATTGAGGAGGCCTGTCAACAGGATATGTGTTATGTAGTCACATGTGGATTTATACAGTCTCCACAGCACAGCACCACCACACATCTCTCTGGTCATAATGTAGCACTTTCCATTTCCCTTCAGCCTCCCCATTCACAAGAGTGATGGGCGAGCTGCTGCACACACACCTGACTAAACCTTCCCCCTGTATCTATGTGAGCCTCCCCCTCTCTCTCTCTCTCTCTCTCTCTCTCTCCCTGCCTCTCTCTCCCTCTCTCTCTCTCCCTCCCCCCTCTCTCTCCTTCCCTCCCTCCCTCCCTCTCTCTCTCTTCCTCTCTCACTCCCTCCCCCCTCTCTCTCTCTCCCTCCCTCTCCCTCCCTCTCTCTCTCTCTCTCTCTCTCTCCCTGCCTCTCTCTCCCTCTCTCTCTCTCCCTCCCTCCTCTCTCTCCTTCCCTCCCTCCCTCCCTCTCTCTCTCTTCCTCTCTCACTCCCTCCCCCCTCTCTCTCTCTCCCTTCCTCTCCCTTTCTCTCTTCCTACCTCCCTCCTTTCCCTCCCTCCCCCCTCTCTCTCGCTCCCCCCTCTCTCTCTCCCTCCCCCCCTCTCTCTCCCTCCCCCCTCTCTCTCCCCCCCCTCTCTCTCCCTCCCTCCCTCTCTCCCTCCCCCCTCTCCCCCCCCCTCTCTCTCCCTCCCTCCCTCTCTCCCTCCCCCTCTCTCTCTCCCTCCCTCCCTCTCTCCCTCCCCCCTCTCCCTCACACACACAGTTAAAGGTTAAGAGGAGCAGAGTAAAAGTAGAGCAGCACTGGCCTATTTTACAGGTTATGGATGCAGTGATGTGTGTGCTTGGTGTGTAGATGTAGTGATGTGTCTGCTTGGTGTGTAGATGTAGTGATGTGTCTGCTTGGTGTGTAGATGTAGTGATGTGTCTGCTTGGTGTGTAGATGTAGTGATGTGTCTGCTTGGTGTGTAGATGCAGTGATGTGTCTGATGGTGTGTAGATGTAGTGATGTGTCTGCTTGGTGTGTAGATGTAGTGATGTGTCTGATGGTGTGTAGATGTAGTGATGTGTCTGCTTGGTGTGTAGATGTAGTGATGTGTCTGCTTGGTGTGTAGATGTAGTGATGTGTCTGCTTGGTGTGTAGATGTAGTGATGTGTGTGCTTGGTGTGTAGATGTAGTGATGTGTGTGCTTGGTGTGTAGATGTAGTGATGTGTCTGCTTGGTGTGTAGATGTAGTGATGTGTGTGCTTGGTGTGTAGATGCAGTGATGTGTCTGCTTGGTGTGTAGATGTAGTGATGTGTGTGCTTGGTGTGTAGATGTAGTGATGTGTGTGCTTGGTGTGTAGATGTAGTGATGTGTCTGCTTGGTGTGTAGATGTAGTGATGTGTGTGCTTGGTGTGTAGATGTAGTGATGTGTCTGCTTGGTGTGTAGATGTAGTGATGTGTCTGATGGTGTGTAGATGCAGTGATGTGTCTGATGGTGTGTAGATGCAGTGATGTGTCTGCTTGGTGTGTAGATGCAGTGATGTGTCTGCTTGGTGTGTAGATGTAGTGATGTGTCTGCTTGGTGTGTAGATGTAGTGATGTGTCTGATGGTGTGTAGATGTAGTGATGTGTCTGATGGTGTGTAGATGTAGTGATGTGTCTGATGGTGTGTAGATGTAGTGATGTGTGTGCTTGGTGTGTAGATGTAGTGATGTGTGTGCTTGGTGTGTAGATGCAGTGATGTGTCTGATGGTGTGTAGATGCAGTGATGTGTCTGCTTGGTGTGTAGATGCAGTGATGTGTCTGCTTGGTGTGTAGATGTAGTGATGTGTCTGCTTGGTGTGTAGATGTAGTGATGTGTCTGATGGTGTGTAGATGTAGTGATGTGTCTGATGGTGTGTAGATGTAGTGATGTGTCTGATGGTGTGTAGATGTAGTGATGTGTGTGCTTGGTGTGTAGATGTAGTGATGTGTGTGCTTGGTGTGTAGATGTAGTGATGTGTCTGCTTGGTGTGTAGATGTAGTGATGTGTCTGCTTGGTGTGTAGATGCAGTGATGTGTGTGCTTGGTGTGTAGATGCAGTGATGTGTGTGCTTGGTGTGTAGATGTAGTGATGTGTGTGCTTGGTGTGTAGATGTAGTGATGTGTCTGATGGTGTGTAGATGTAGTGATGTGTCTGCTTGGTGTGTAGATGCAGTGATGTGTCTGCTTGGTGTGTAGATGTAGTGATGTGTCTGCTTGGTGTGTAGATGTAGTGATGTGTCTGCTTGGTGTGTAGATGTAGTGATGTGTCTGCTTGGTGTGTAGATGCAGTGATGTGTCTGCTTGGTGTGTAGATGCAGTGATGTGTCTGCTTGGTGTGTAGATGTAGTGATGTGTCTGCTTGGTGTGTAGATGCAGTGATGTGTCTGATGGTGTGTAGATGTAGTGATGTGTCTGCTTGGTGTGTAGATGTAGTGATGTGTCTGCTTGGTGTGTAGATGCAGTGATGTGTCTGATGGTGTGTAGATGTAGTGATGTGTCTGCTTGGTGTGTAGATGTAGTGATGTGTGTGCTTGGTGTGTAGATGTAGTGATGTGTGTGCTTGGTGTGTAGATGTAGTGATGTGTCTGATGGTGTGTAGATGCAGTGATGTGTGTGCTTGGTGTGTAGATGTAGTGATGTGTGTGCTTGGTGTGTAGATGTAGTGATGTGTCTGCTTGGTGTGTAGATGCAGTGATGTGTCTGATTGGTGTGTAGATGTAGTGATGTGTGTGCTTGGTGTGTAGATGTAGTGATGTGTGTGCTTGGTGTGTAGATGTAGTGATGTGTGTGCTTGGTGTGTAGATGTAGGGATGTGTGTGCTTGGTGTGTAGATGTAGTGATGTGTCTGATTGGTGTGTAGATGCAGTGATGTGTCTGCTTGGTGTGTAGATCAATTGGGGATCAATTGACTTGCCAGTTTTTAAATCAATCTTTTTATCCCTGAATAAATATACTTTTTTTCCCTTTTCATATTTCAAGTTTAGATGTTGAAGAGCCCACTCATTATAACAAACAACAGTTTTAGGATAACTAAATAGTTTTATAGTTTTAATCGTTTATTTTGAGACTTGTTTGTGTCTGTTTTTGAGTGTGTTTTGGGGCGATTGGCGCCTTTGGTTTCATTGGCTATTGTTTCACAGTTTTGACCAATCAACTGCTTTTGTTGTTGCTGATGGGGATGGTGATTGGCTGACAGCTATTGTAATGGGTTGCCCCCAGAGTGATTTCAAGAGAGTGGTTTCAACGGAAGTCCAAAATGTTTGATAGTCACGTGACTCACGTAGCTATAGTGTGTGCAGGGGAATAGTTGCAGGAAGTACATTTGAATGCATGAAATCAAGCTGATAATATACAATTTGATTGTTTAAACGTCTGACCCTTTCAAAGTACATCACAAACGGTCCATTCTGCTGCAACTCCACAGCGCTGCTCAATCCACAACCTGAATTCTGGGAGCTATTGAGAGGTAAAAGAAAACAGCGACCTGGCAGGCAGGCCTGATGGTGAAACAAATATCAGAAAGACATGTGATGTGGATTGTTGTTGTTTTTTAAATATGACAAAATATACAGTCTCTAAAAGTATATGATTCGAATTTTCGGACAGTCTAGTGTTAAAAAAGCAAACGAAAATCGCAATAAATTCTAATATCGAATCGCAATTATTAGAATCGCAATACATTATCGAATCGGCACCCAAGTATCGTGATGTATCGAATCAAGAGATACATAACAATCATCCAAAAAGGTTCATGACGTCTGACTTAGTTTTACAGTATTAGATATTTCATGTGAAAAGACGTTATTTTGTTTTTGTCATACCTGACAGTTTCGACATATGTTGCTCATTTAGTTTTGCAGTACTGCTGCTGCAGTAAAAGTGTGTGTGTGTGTGTGTGGGGGGGGGGGGGTGGCGTTTTTAATTTTTTTATTGAAATGTGTGCTTTGTACTGCGAAGATAGACGGGTAACATCTGTCAGCATATCGTCCTCGCTCTTGTAGACACTGAAGGATTTGGCAAAGCGCAGAGAAGATGAACGCACCATGTGAGTGAGATCTGCATCTCCTGCTGTTCGAATCCATTCATTCGCTTTGTTCACATTGATGATGTTGTCGCACAGTCGATGATTGTGACATTATTGAGATGTGGGGTGCCTCTCAGATGAGCAGTGAGCCGTAGTTATTATTCATTGAATCCCGCGGTGTGGGTGTGAGAGGAGCATTGTTACAGTAGAGCCCTTTTCCCACATGCGTACCGGAAAATTACCTGTAAGTCAATATCGGACATTTCCCTGAATTTCCCTTCACACCTCAGCGTTCGCATGTGAGAATCTAGTCGTCAAATAGCCGGTATGTTGGGGGGTGGGGTGGGGTGGCGGGGGGCGGGGGAGAGTGGCCTGGGGTCATGACGTATAAACTGTGCTGCAGGCCACTGAGGCCAGTCAGAAAAAAACAACAAACAAACATGGAGCCGGCGTCCACTCTTTTGATAATATTGCTGACGCGCTTTTTCCTCAAACGTAGACAGCGACGCAGACAAATTAAGGCGAAAATGGAAAGGGATATACGTGCGAACAGAAACAGATTCATGTTCGCAGTCTTCTCCGCTCAACATCGTGCAGAATATGAAGATAGACTAAACCGGGGACAGATCATGACAGTGTTATGTACCTCTGCGCTGCTGCGTGAGACTAGAGCCGTCTGGAAGCGAGAGAGACCAGGAGGGAATTTATTTTGGGAAGATGCTCTGAACAATTTTGAGACGTGGAATGGAAGCGTCATTTTCGCATGTCCCGGTGTACGTTCGACTACGTGCTGAGTCTGGTCCGACCCGCACTAACACGCAAGATCACCCGGTGGCGAAAACCACTGGAAGCGCGTTTGCGACTGGCAATAGTCCTTTGGTGGTACGCAACACCAGGGGAATATCGAACAATCAGCTGTGAATTTGGTGTTGGACTGTCTACTGTGTGCACTGATAGCGGAAAATGACTGGACCCCTTTCTCACCTGTCTGACTATCGCGGCATACCGCTCTTCTGACTGGCTCAAAACTGGTGAAATGGCCGCGACGACGGGGTCGCGCTTATACCGGCACGGCGCCTTTCCCACATGCAGGCATTAGACCACGTTGCGGTCATTTTGCGGTACAAAGCGCATGTGGGAAAAGGGCTTAGGTGTGTGGTGTGAGAGGAGCATTGTTAGGTGTGTGGTGTGAAAGGAGCATTGTTAGTCGTATGTTATGCATGGTGACTTGTGGATGCATGTCCCCTATAATTAGCTGCTGATGGCTGCCGCCTGCAGGTGTCAGACCATGTAAATATCCCTCCAAGCACATTACTATTCTAATTGGCAGCGCTGCATCCCCGGTGTTGCCTCTGTGAAACTCCCACTCCTGCTGCAGAGGGGGGAGGGAGGGAGGGGGGAGGAGAGGGGGGAGAGGAGGGAGGGGGGGAGACAGGATCAGGGGGGGGAAATGGTAATCACATGACCCCTGCATTTTCATACCGCAGTTACAGCTAGCATAGCCGTTGGCAAATCAGGAATCAATATGATCAACAGGGTTGTAAGTCGTAGGATTACAGCACACACACACACGCACACACACACACACACACACACACACACACACACACACCTCTGCATGCACACGTGCATGTGCATGTGCATGTGCACACACACACACACACACACACACACACACACACACACACACACACACACACACACACACACACACACACACACACACACACACCTTACTCGGGGGTGGGGAGGGGGCATGCCTATTTTCAAACTATGCCTTCATTTTGATGTCAACTACACACCTGTAAAGTTTCGTGGCTGCATCTTGCACGCGGTCTTTGCTATCGCGTTTGCAAAATCTGTCCACAGACAAGATAAACATCTGCTGGGGCCGGTTGCACAAAGCACCTTAGGTTAAGATTGTCCTTAGAGTCAGAGTTAAGGTTTCCATAAAATTTAATCTGCAGCACACAACACCCTTAAGTCTTGTGCTTATGTCTATCTTAAAATGTTTAAGCTTAAGGAAAGGATTTCAGGGTTTTGTGCAAGCGATTTTATTTTATGGACACCTTAACTTGGACTCTAAGGAAAATCTTAACTTAAGGTGCTTTGTGCAACCGGCCCCTGGCAAAGTACACAAAACGGCTTCTGTGCTAGTTCCTGGTACAATAGATGCCTCCAGGATGACATGTTACCATGATCACACACACACACACACACACACACACACACACACACACACACACACACACACACACACACACACACACACGGTGAAAACAACACCAGTGTCGCTGTCATGGCTGCTAATAGCTTTTGATTTTGACAGAACGTTTAGTCAGATCACACATTTCCTTGCGATTCTATACTTCCTTCTGTAGTTGCTTTGGTGGCCACCTAGTGGTGAACGTATCAAAACGCACGATCGCCAACTAAATCCACACAGTCTACATTAGAAAAGCCAGCCTCCAAACCAGCTGTTTGGACTTCCCTAACTTTCTGGCATCTCAAAGAAATAATAGATTAACAAAGTGGTTGAGTGGTTGTCATTGTTGATGTTTATGATCAGAGAGTTTTCCTGACCTGTAGCTGCCAGGCCGCACTCTCTCACCATTAGGGATGGGACACGTTAATTTTGATTGATATTGATACCATTTTCGAGTCTGCTTAACGAACCTGGTCCTTATCGGGTCCACTATCGATACTTTTCTTTTGTATTATTTGGTGGAAAGACATGATGACAATTTTTTACAGAGCTGTTTTTTGTATTGCTTAACTCATTCACCGCCAATGACGTCTTTGACGTGTTATCAGAAATAGCCCTCCCCGCCAATGACGTGTTTGACGTGTTTTTGTTTTTATTACTGCAGGGCGTAGTTTAAACACTTCCCCAGCCTGTCACATGGTATCAGGTCCCTATCATCTAAGACAACACGTGAACAAACACATACCGCAGCTGTTGTTTTGAAATTGAGCAGGAGGAAAAGCAGAAAACTGGTAACGCTTCCTTGTGCAGACAGGAGAAACGCCATTGAAACGCGCCTCGGCGCGCTGCACGAGCTGGAGTCGACTTCCTCTGTGCCAGCCGGGAGAAAGTAATCAAGAGATGTGTTTGATCATCGGAGGAATGAGGAAATGATCGATCAGTTTGCGAGGGCGGTGAGGACGTGTTGAATAGCCGAGGGGAAAACGGGAACGATCAGATAGCAGGGAAGATATGACAGGGAGACATGGACGAGGACGGGTGCAAAATAAACACACAACAGCAAGGCACAAGGCAGAAGCGGGAGTCAGAGCAGCCCGCTGTCCTTTCTCAAGAGCTATTCAGTTGGTTCATGTAATCGCTGGGCTGCGTGCCCTCCAGTGTTGCTCCTGGCCAATCCCAGCGCCACAGGGCGTGGTTATTGCTTATCCTATGTGGGGTTAGAAATCTAAAAGGGGGATCGTGTGTGTGTGTGTGTGTGTGTGTGTGTGTGTGTGTGTGTGTGTGTCTGTCTGTCTGTCTGTCTGTCTGTCTGTCTGTCTGTCGGTGTGTCTGTCTGTCTGTCTGTCTGTCTGTCTGTCTGTCTGCACACTCACTCACACCGAGTAAACTGTATTGTTGAATGTAAAAAAAAAGCACTTCATGTGTATATATATATATATATTTTTTTTTTTTTTTTGTCATTTGTGTCCTAACAAATAATATTTACATGTCTGATGTCAATACAGTTCAAAATAAAAGAATTGAGAGCGAGTTCTGCATGAGATTGTGTGCATAAATACATAAATGCCATTTTCTGCAATTTCTTTTCTCAGAGAGACATTTTGGGGGAAAACAGGGTGTATATAAATGGCTATAAGTAGAGTACAGAACATGCTAAAAGCTCACTTTTTTTTCCCTGGTGAACCCAGAGACGTACATCTTCATTTTGAGGTATTGCAAATCACTCTGGTGCTAATAGATAATTTACTGTGGGTCTTGAAAGATGACCAACAATTATGAAAATCTTTGGCCTGTGCTAAATATTGGCAGTCCTAAACTGGCGGTGAATGAGTTAACTGTGAGTCTGTGACTGTTTTATTTCTGAACAGAAGGATTAGCCTTGCGTCCGATAAACAAA
>NC_139645.1:14960740-14965740 GCF_964638095.1 Poromitra crassiceps | reverse complement strand
CGCATAATGATGGTTGTCGTTATGGGAGTAGACATTGTGCGGTTAAAACAATGGAAGTATAGATAATCTACAAGGAGTTCATGTCTGTTTACTGATGTTTTGATGGAAGAGGGAGTGGGAGCGGCTGTGTGTTTGTGGCAGAAAGAGAGAGACTGAGAGAGCGATGTTGACAGAGACAGTATGAAAAGCACGTGGAATTCCCTGGGGGAATTTCTCTCATTTTCCGTAACCAAATAGAGACCAACAACGTATTTGCCCGAGTCTAATCCAATCGGGAGAACGAAAAAACAAAACAAAACAATCGCTCCCCTTTGAATAAATCTCTTCAAAGCTCTCTTCAAGAACACTCTTCAAAGAGCGCTGTTCAGATTTCAAAGTAAGTGGTGCTTTTAATCGATTTTAAAAGAGCCTCGATAGCAGCGTCTATCTCGCCTATGGCGGTCACCATTTTTGTCACAGTAGGCGCACTCACAACAGCTTGCTCGACAATGGCGTTAGTCCTGCCCGCTGCACTGTTTATTGACGCTGATTGGCTATTTTGTTAGTCCAGTCATTGGACTGGTCGTGTTTTTTGTTTGTTTGTTTTCTTCAGCCGAGGAAATCGCCAGACCAGAACTCGGTGGAGTGGGCATGTGCGAATATCTGGACCCATGCAGACAACAGCTTCATGTCATTGCTTCTTGCCTGCTAAAGATGAGGGGATAAACACAGCCTACATACAGTCTAACCTGCTAAAGATGAGGGGATAAACACAGCCTACATACAGTCTAACCTGCTAAAGATGAGGGGATAAACACAGCCTACATACAGTCTAACCTGCTAAAGATGAGGGGATAAACACAGCCTACATACAGTCTAACCTGCTAAAGATGAGGGGATAAACACAGCCTACATACAGTCTAACCTGCTAAACATGAGGGGATAAACACAGCCTACATACAGTCTAACCTGCTAAAGATGAGGGGATAAACACAGCCTACATACAGTCTAACCTGCTAAAGATGAGGGGATAAACACAGCCTACATACAGTCTAACCTGCTAAAGATGAGGGGATAAACACAGCCTACATACAGTCTAACCTGCTAAAGATGAGGGGATAAACACAGCCTACATACAGTCTAACCTGTGAAAGATGAGGGGATAAACACAGCCTACGTACAGTCCAACCTGCTAAAGATAAGGGGATAAACACAGCCTACATACAGCCTTCTCATGCCAGCAGCAGAGCAGGGTGAAGCTCAGGCTGGGGGAACGGAGAGAGGCGAAGGAAGCTAATAAACAGCCGCGGGCTACGGCAGTAATGCTGCAGATAGAGATTGGAGGTGAAATAAAGCAGCAGTCGGCAGTAATCTATCCCATTCAGGACTGTGGAGTGAGATGATGATAAGAAGAGCTAACTAGGCCTTTAAATAAAACATATCGCCCTCTCCCGGGTTGCACCCCCCCCACCCCCCCTCCCCTCCCCTCCCTCCCGGGAGCCTCTCCATCCGAAGCTGCGACTGTAATAAATTATCTTTATCTCGAATCCATTGTGCCGAGGATGCCGTCTCCTCAGGGACGCTGCCTGCCAGCTCTCTTTGGAACCGGTGCTTTTGTGAAACGCCCGTTGTTTCGTGCGCCGCTGGGACAACGTGTGACGAGCACCAGCTCTTTAGCATGGGCAATGATGCAACGTTTGAACACATGAGGCGAGCGTGACGAAGGGAGAGCCAAACCTGGATGTGAGAGATTCTGCTGTAGCTTGGCCGATTTATTGATATCTCTATCTCTCTCTCTCTCTCTCTCTCTCTCTCTCTCTCTGACTCTCTCTCCGCCTGCGGCTCTGTCATTTGTCTCTTCCCCACTGAAGGTTTAAGTTGTTAATTAGTGTTGGTGACGCTAGCTCGTCTACGCTTTGTTCACATCTTCCGTCGCCGTCTCAAAGCGCAGGAGCGCGCAGGAGTCGCACGACTCAAACAAAGCTCTTTGTGAGGTTGTCATTTCATGTTGAACGCGTGAACTGTAAATGTGAAACTTTTATTTTCCCCACACAAAAAATGTGAAACTTGCATTGGAGACAGAATATTTATTTTCTCTATTCACGGTCAGTCGTTTGCCTCCAGCACCTGCTGTAGTGGGTGTGTGGTCACTTCCCATACTCAGCGTAGCCGCTGGCCACTATGGGTCACTGATCTGCTACTGCCTCCGCGGCTGACAAACAAAACAAACAAGAAAAACAAGATGGTGACTGTTGCATTCCCGTTCGCTTCCCCTAAGCCGGGGGGACATAGTAGCGTACTTGGGGGCTCGTCCGGGATATGAACCGGGGACCTCTGGCACCCGAAGCGAGAACCACTGAAAATGCAAAACTTGAGGTTTAAAAATGGAAGTCCACAAACAATGGGTGATGTCACGGTGGCTACATCCATATTTCTACAGTCTATGGTTACTGTCCATTAAAACATCCTCTATATTGGAATGAATGACTTCATTTCTCCGTTAAAACCAACAGAGCACGAAGATGTGAATGCAGTGTTCCTCTGGGGAGATCATCATTCTCTCTCTCTCTCTCTCTCTCTGTCTCTCTAGCTCTCTCTCTCTCTCTCTCTCTCTCTCTCTCTCTCTCTCTGTCTCTCTAGCTCTCTCTCTGTCTCTCTTTCCACAGTCTCTTCCCGACTGAGGCTGTTAATTAGTGCCGGTGAAGTTGAGTTCAGCTCTGGGGGGGGCGAGGTGCAGGTGGAGGTTAGGTCTTCAGACCCTGCCGGAACAAAGAAAGGTCATGTTGTGCAAGATCAAATAGACTGGGAATCACAGGATAAACCCTCAGCCAAGATAACAAACCAGTGTCAATCTCAACAGCCGCTACCCTGAGGCCATGTGTCGGCCAAAGCTGCCTCGCCTCGCTATTATTGCTATAATAAACAAGCTAATTGGGAAATGATGCCTGTAAAGCCCCTTTTAGACTGGCCAAAAATCCCACTAACATCCACAAACTAGTGGCATTTTCTTCAGTCTAAAAGTTTCCAAGCTGGGCCGTTTAGCCGATAAAGTGACCCTGCAAGTTAGGTGGGTTTTTACGCGACGGCTCTGCACGTCACGGCGATATAAATCTTGGCGGTGGTCCAACGCGTGATTTCCCTACCTTGCTTCTCGTCCTCCTGAGTTGCCGCCCCTTTTCCAGCGTGAGTCTCAGTAGAGATTCAGTGATTCCCACAGGCTGATTCTTAACAGTTAATTTTACATTGATGGAATATGGCGAGACAAAAAGTCTCTGGTCATGCACGAGTGCACCCCACACAGGTCAGCCCTGCCCCAGGCGCATAGACTGCGTCAAGTCAGCCACAATGTAAGTAGGTCGTCCGCTTTAGCTCTTTCAAAATAAAGCCCGTTGTATCGTTCACATTTTGAGTAATGCTTTACAGCTTCACTATTATGTAATCTTAACATCAAAACGAGTATTTTGATACAATGTTTGCTGCTTCGTTTGTTGAAACACCTTTTTCTCCTCCAACGTGCATCAGTCGGGCTATTTACTTGTTTAAATCACATTAGTTTGACATTTTTACCCGGAAGTTTCCATTTTGTTTTGGCTGGTGGACAGCTGCATCTGGACAGCCGTGAGAGAAGAAGGGAAAAGGGAGGGGGAAGAGAGAGCCTGCAGCGGTGGAGAAACGTGGGTTGAGACTGCAATCTAAAAGTTTAAAAGGCGATGCTGCTGCTACCCCCTGCTGCTTTCCTGGGTAACAAAAACACGTGTACTAGTGGGACTTTTGTGTAAAAAAGGTATATGATTGATTGATTGATTGATTGATTTTTATTAAATGTGTCATGCACTTGACAGTGCCCAGCCCTCATGGGCTTACAAGACACACATATGATATATTATGCAGTACAACATACGCCAACGCCGCAGTAATAAAACTAAATCACAGCATAACATACACCATATCAGCAAAACAAAATCATTACATCATTTTCTGAACAGAACATTTTGCCTTAGCTCCCATGCCTGGGAAAGAAAGTTTCCAATAAAGAAAGTGCCTTTCTTAAAACACAACTCGAGTTTTTCATAATCGTCCATCTCAAAAAAAGTCAACATAAATAGAGGACATTTTACTGAACAGTATCTCCCTTACCTCATCATAGACAGTACAATAGAATAGAAAATGAATCTCATTCTCAATTTCACCCAGGTCACAGAGCAAACAAAGTCTGTCTTCTTCAGTGTATAAGTGAGCAGCCAAGCGAGCTGAAGGCAGGAGGGGTGGGTGGACTTTAGAAGATTTAGGACACAAAGAAAGAAACACACACCTCTCTCTCTCTCTCACACACACACACACACACACACACACACACACACACACACACACACACACACACACACACACACACACACACACACACACGTTTTCAGCATCATGATTCTGTTGAATTCATGTGGACCTTAGGCCTGAATAATATCACTCAACTGCCATACGCATTGCCAGAGGTATTAGGTGTGTGTGTGTGTGTGTGGGGAGAGAGAGGGGGAGAGAGAGAGAGAGAGATTATGACCTCAGTTTGAATGACCTACTGATCACTGACAGTGATGTGTGGTCAGGACGCCTATATCACACCACAGAGACACACACCTCTGATCAACACCGCCAATGTCATTCTCAGTGAAACCGCCAATGTCTTCTTCACTGCTGTGTGTGTGTGTGTGTGTGTGTGTGTGTGTGTGTTCTGGCCTATTCGCCTCAAGGCTCTCTCTCCCACTCTCTTCTCTGTGTAAAATAGAGGGGCAGGTGTTGCTCGCATCTGGGCCAGCCAAGTGCATTGTAAATGGATTTCACATACACACATCCTCACTCACACACACACACACACACACTCACACACACACACACACACACACACACACACACACACACACACACACACACACACACAGCAGAAAGGAATCAATGCCACCTGTGCTGCAGGTCTTGAATTCTAATGCATGTTTCAGGAGCCAATTCTGGGAAATGGGGAAATTATA
>NC_139645.1:14865740-14955740 GCF_964638095.1 Poromitra crassiceps | reverse complement strand
ATCGCGAAATTTCGTGGGACGATATATTGTGACACCCCTAGTCATTTGTGATTATACTGTTTATATTGTGATTATGTTGTCTGCCCCACGATACGTCTTCATTTCGTATTGTAATTGATATTGAATCTCCATAATATATTGTGCCCTCTCTAACAGACAACTCTACTTAGTGTGCTAGTAGACACGGTGACTTTACTCTGACTTTACCGTCTTTTACTTGGGTTTTCCAATTCCTCTCCTCCTCTCTCTCAACTCTGAGGAGAGCAAACACACCTGAGAGAAGAACACAGCAGCGTTAGCTCTCCATCAAACACACCTCAGAGAAGAACACAGCAGCGTTAGCGCTCCATCAAACACACCTCAGAGAAGAACACAGCAGCGCTAGCTCTCCATAGCAAACACACCTCAGAGAAGAACACAGCAGCGTTAGCTCTCCATCGCCACGTGCGCCGTTACAAAATGGCTCCACCGTATTGAGCTGTGTGCGTCAGCTGGCGATGACCTCTCCGTAGTGATCACAGAGGAAGCCCACCCCCGCCCGCTCTCCCCCCTTCCTCCCCCCACTCCTCCGGTTTGGCTGTAATTGAAATTCAATGCACCCTCCCCCCCGCACCACCCTCCCCTCGCTGCCCCCCCCACACTCCATCTGTTTACTGTCAGGTAAATGAAGATGCAGGACCAGCGCGGTGCCACTGTTTCTGTCACTGGTCAATAAGGCATGTAATCTCACCGTGTCGCTTTATTATCCATGCTAGCACCAAGCTAGCGAGGCTAGAAGACCAGAGCAAACTGTCACGAGCTGTGCCCGAATATAATACAGTAAGACTAATCGCTCTTCTTCTACCCTTTCTCTGTCGCTCCTCTGCTTCTCCTCCCTTGTTTGGCGCCTCCTTGTGGAGCCTGTCCCACCTGCAGCGATTTCCTCAGCCTGGTGCAAGGCATCATGGACCTTCAGGAGCTGCTGGCCAAGATGACCCTGAAGGTGAGAACGAGGCGTCTCTCTCATCCCAAAACAATGCCAGCACGACGAGTCACCTCATGTTTTATTTGTACAGCCCTAATTCACAAGCATGTCTCAGAGGACTTTACACGGTACGGTGGCTCAGTGGTTAGCACCGTCGCCTCACAGCAAGAAGGTCGTGGGTTCGAGTCTCCTTTCGGTGTGGAGTTTGCATGTTCTCCCAGTGTTTGTGTGGATTTCGTCCGGGTGTTCCAGTTTCCTCCCACAGTCTAAAGATATCCTGTGTTTGTGTAGTAGGCTATTGCAATGCAGATACTGTAGTAAAATGTGTGGTACAGTATGTATATGTTGTATGGAGATATAATATACTATGATGATGCTATGTAAAACCCTTTGAGACATGCTTGTGTGAGAAGGATCTATAAACATAACATAAATGAACTGAAGAGAATTGTGTGTGTGTGTGTGTGTGTGTGTGTGTGTGCGTGCGTGCGTGTGTGTGTGCGTGTGTGCTAAGTCTAGCGAAGCACAATCAATAAACAGAATAAAGATCTTATATAAAGCATATAAAAACAAGCATGCCAGAGAAGAGAGCAGAGAGAGCAGAGAGAGGGAGAAGAGAGAGAACAGAACAAGCAGACACAAATGATTCTAACCTTAACCTGAACTGCGCCATAACGTCGACACGTTACCCGATGTGCTGTGGAACTGTGAGTAGAGTTAACGGGGTCACACTTCCCTTCCTGGGAGATGATGCTGTGAAGAAGCAGGTGTGCTGCCTTCATAGAGACGACTTGCTGTAAGCAACATGTTGTCGACGTGTCAGCGTCGACTGACACTCGGTGAACGTGTGTGTATTAAGCCATCAGCTAAAAGCTCCAGTAGTGCTGCTGTGCTGTAGCTGTGTCGAGCAGAAAAAAATATGTAAACGTGTTTTCCACCGCTGACAGCTAGACGACTGTAGCCTTTGATTGTGTTGCTGCCTTCATGGTGAGGCGTACTTCTTGTTATTCTTAGTGTGTCTCATTTCTGTTTCATTTCAACAAGACAGAGCAAACAAGAAGAGAAAAGAAACGATACTTATTGTAGGAGAATAAGAAGGAAATAAGCAGGCATCTTAATCAGTCTTTTGAAAAATGTATCACCTTCTCACTTATTCATGCATGGAGTGAACTACACAAAACACATAAAACAATTATATATTAGCCTGCATGTGTCAGAACAACACATACCAGTCTCACAAAAACCTTTGATGTATGTACGAGCGTACGTACGTACGTACATACATAAATACATACTGTACATACATACATACATAAATATATACATACATACATACATACATACATAAATATATACATACATACATACATACATAAATATATACATACATACATACATATATACATACATACATACATACATACATACATACATACTGTACATACATACATACAGTACATACATACATACAACTTTTGACATAGTAACATTGGTCCATAGCCCCAAGATGTTGTAGTTTCACAAAAACAGCTAAAACAATTGTTTGCTAGAGGCGACCGCTACAGGTCACCTTCCCATGATCGAACCAGGCCGGTACCCCGCTCCCGCGGCTCGCTACCGTGCTGACTCGGCGGTCACATATATCCAGGAAGTAGCTGTGGACCTGGACTGTGGCCCAACATTGCTGTTTCACATTGATTTGTGAGATGGTGTTGGTCAGAAACAACAAACAGAGAGTTAACTGTACTCGTACGGAACCAGTTATGGGTTAGACAATTTTGTTTTCCAATATACTTTGACCCAGGATAGGAATAATGTTGGAGATCATCTAAAACTGCCTGTAAGAAAGAATGGACTTTTGAAAATGCATTAACTTTAAGTAGTTTCAATAGAGGGAATTTGAATCCCCATAACAGCCATTTAAAATCCATACTGGTGCTTCACTTGCGCTAATAAGACTGAAACTGCTACTGTCATTTTGTGGAGGCTATCTTTGAGTAACACACACACACGCACACACACACACACACACACACACACACACACACACACACACACACACACACACACACACACACACACACACGCTGACACGAGGGACAGCCATACTCTGACTCAGAGGGGTGTCAGTAAATAGTGGCTGTATTTGCACAACAGGAGGCCAACTACAGGCGACCCACAGCCTGTACCTGAGCCACGGGGGAGTGTGGCTACCATTTATAAGACTTGAATGTGTGCTTAACCCTGTGTGTGTGTGTGCGTGTGCGTGCCCATGCCCGTGTGTGTGTGTGTGTGTGGCCATGCCCGTGTGTGTGTGTGCGCGTGCCCGTGTGTACACGTGCCTGTGTGTGTGTGTGCCTGTGTGTGTGTGTGCCCATGCCTATGTGTGTGCGTGTGCGTGTGTGTGTGTGTGCGCCCATGCCTGTGTGTGTGTGTGCCCATGCCTGTGTGTGCGCCCGTGTGTGTGTGTGTGTGTGTGTGTGTGTGTGTGTGTGTGCGCCCGTGCATGCGAGCGAGTGAGCACAATCGGGTGGGAGTGAGTGAAGCAAGGGCATCTCAGCGGGTAAGCGAGCTGTAGAATAATTTCCAGTGTAAATAAGGGTGAAATGAAGAACATTACGGCGGCGCTGCGCTTGGCCGCCTCCTCCGCTCTAGAGGCTTGGCGACCCGCTGCCACCTGACCTCATTGCTCATCCCGGGCGCGGCGGGGAGGATGCAGTCATCTCCCGCTCTAAATGGCTCTCTCTCACTCTCCCCTCACGCGGGATCGTGCGCGCGCGCGCCAGGTGAATAATTGTTCGCTCCCCTGTCTGCGTGATATGGAGTGTCAGGGGGGACTCAGGTGAGACTAAGCCTACAGCGCGCATGGATTACAACAGTGGACCTGTGTGTGTGTGTGTGTGTGTGTGTGTGTGTGTGTGTGTGTGAGAGAGAGAGAGAAAGAGAGTACTGGTAATCATGTCTGTTTTTGTCCAAGCACTAGTTTCATACACAGCTTGATAGAAAGTCAGCATATTGGATCTCGGCGCAGAGCGAGCAGGTTCCCCACTGTGGTTGCTTTTGGAGATCGAGCTAATGTGTAATTTTGAGATATATATAAATGTGCCTTTGTTTACCACCTAGAAAACTGCTTTGAGCCCTAAAGCATGATATCTTGTTTCTTCAGGTACTGTCGAAGTCTAGCCTTTCAAATTTAAATAAAGCCTATTATTTGATTGGTCCATTCATATACAACAAACTCCGCTTCTGATTGGTCTATTAATTTTCTATCTCAACATCTGTGAAGTTGTCTAAATTTATTTCCTATTCTTTGATCCTCCATAACATTGCCGCAAATGGAGATTGTTAACAATGTATCCTATCAACGTGGTCGGCAATAGCCATAGTGGCGTAGGCATTCACGTGGACGTGCATCGCTAAGACTGAGCGTAGTTAAGACTAGGCTTAAGTTTGGCTTTTGAGATATGATATGTCAAAAGCCAAACTTAAAAGGGATATCTCAGATATCCTTCTCACAGACAGACAAACTTCCAACACAGGTTAGAAAACATAACCTCCCTGGCAGAGATTTAAGAAGCTCACTTTTTCCATTTCATTCATCCTCGGCTCTTGTCTTCTCCCTCTATGATGTTCTTGCTGCCTGGTGTAGCAGCCGTAGGAGAGGCATGCTATTAGCCTGTGAGTCTTCTGTGTCGCAGCACTGTCTGTGCCATCTGATGCTGCGTGCTCTGTGCAGGTGAGGTCTTCCTCGGTGGTGCCTGGAGGTGGCCTCCTGTGCTCTGTGCAGGTGAGGTCTTCCTCGGTGGTGCCTAGAGGCGGTCTCCTGTGGGCAGAGCAGCTCGGGGGAGGGGCCTCCTTCATGGCTGCCCGCTCTGTTGAATCTCACTTTGATTCTCGCCCCCAGAAAGTGAAGCCGCAGCTCAGATCAACAGGAGCTCTTTGACTTCCCCACCTGCCCTCCAAACAAGCTGCCCGTGTTTATATGAGGGTCAGCCAGGGCTTGTGTGTGTGTGTGTGTGTGTGTGTGCGTGTGTGTGTTTGTGCATGTGTGTGTGTGTGTGCGCGTGTGTGTGTGTGTGTGTGTGTGTGTGCGCCTGTGGGTGCAGACAGGCTAGACGAGTGATCAAAGATAAAGCAGACCCCCCTGTAGGCCAGACGTGTGCTTCTGCAGGTCATCATACACTAGTTTCGATTTGGCCTCCTGATGAGTAGATCTGAGTGGAGCGCTCAGCTCCTGACCTGTTTGTGGGCCCAAGAGTAGCTCTGACTGAGACCCATAGAGGAAACCTATAACTAGATTACTGATGCTGATCCATGTTTACAGGGTTGGAGGTTTTGAATGCATGTTTGCTTGAACTCTACAAAATAAGCTCACAAGATACACAAAGCTTACAGAAACCTCTGCTCTCTATGTGCTTCGTCTATGGACCAATCTTCGCTTATATCTCTTTTTCCCACGGCATGCTGGTGTGTGTGTGTGTGTGTGGGGGGGGGGTAACCTACATACATGTTTTCACTAGTGACAGCGTTTTGTGTACTGTATGCAAAAAAATAACTGTTGATGTTTCTCTTGGTTGTACACAGGCTAATGTTGTGAAAGAGTGATCCAAAAGAGAGTGGAGGCATAAACCCTTTATCAAATAATTATAATAAGATCGATAAAGTTTTATTTACAGTTGAAGTCGGAGGTTTACATACACTTAGGCTGAAGTCATACACTGAAGCTGCGCTGAAGCGATCGCTCAGGATTCTGTTCTATTTTCCAAGCGTGAAGCCGCCAGGCATGAAGTCAATGCAAGTTGTGGACGGGGGGCAAGGCGCGCCGAGCGAGGCGCTGAGGAAAAGAGAGTGCTTCTAGTGTGACTGGTTTAGCGCGACACTCAGCTTCTGCGTGGCTTTAGTGTGGCTTTGGCATATGGTGTGAACAAAGTCTTAAGAAGAGACTAGCCATCTCTTCTCTTCTGGTAGGACCAGTGTGTATCAACCAAGCATGGTCTCCATCAAAGTCATCCATATTGTGTGTGTGTGTGTGTGTGTGTGTGTGTGTGTGTGTAGCTGAACTACGCGGAGTCGCGGCTGACCCAGCTGGAGGGCTGTCACTGTGAGCGGACGTGCAGCGCCAACGGCCTGGTCTACAGGGACAAGGAGCTGTGGGCGGAGCCAGAGAACTGCAGGAACTGTGCCTGCAAGGTGGGTGTCACCGTCAACCGCTGCCCCACCCACCCACTGCCCCACCCACCCACTGCCCCACCCCACCCACTGCCCCACCCATCCCACTGCCCCACCCACCCACTGCCCCACCCACCCACTGCCCCACCCCACCCACTGCCCCACCCATCCCACTGCCCCACCCATCCACTGCCCCACCCACCCCACTGCCCCACCCATCCCACGTTCGGCTTGTTGAGATGACTTCAACAAGCCGAACACTCCCGGTGCCACACTCGCTGCTCTTTTTCTTATTCTACAGTTTTGTTTTACAGCGGTTGATAAACCACTCTAAAGGTGCATTAGCACCACCCACACTCACTGCTCAAATGACTCAGACCTTCACGTTACTTATTTTTATTATAACGAGAGGTATTACAGGTGGTATTTATGTAAAATATGGCCGGGCGTGACATCTTGGAAGAGGATGCCCCCTGGTGGCCTCCCTAGGGAGGTGTTTCAGGCACGTCCAGCTGGGAGGAGACCACGGGGCAGAGCGAGGGCTACAGTAGGTGGAGAGAGATTGGCAGGCGGAGGAGGAGAGGCACAGCCAGGACACCAGCTGACTGGGCGCTGGGCGAGGCTGGCATCAACCATGTTGGCAAACAGAACAATCTGGCAAAGGAGCTGTAGAGCAGTGGTCTTCAACAGGGGATTGGGGACCCCCAGGGGGTCCGCAGAGGTACTGCAGTGGGTCCGGCATTTTTTTGTCAAAGTAGTTTGTGGGGGAAAAAATAAGTAAATAGACAAAAATAATAATATTGAGTAAACTCCAAGCATTAATAGGCAATAATGATAAATGGATTTACAAAATCTGATGAAGCAATATATGAAACATTGTTTGCTCTTTCTTACATTTTTTATGTACTGTAATCTATTCATAAAAAGAAGTGTCAATGCTGATATCCTGGTGTGCGATGGATTATAAATTTTATTATAGGCCACGCGTAAAATGCAACACAAGTTTATTTTATTTCAAATCATAGGGGGTGGTCCCTCCTCTGTTTCTCTATCAAACAAGGGGTCCTTGGGCTGAAAAAGGTTGAAGACCCGTGCTGAGATCTGCTGTAGAGGTTTGATGAGTAGATGGGCTTCAGAATCAGGTGCAGAGGAACAGAACGCCACGCCCAGACAGATACAAACAGACAGAGAGAGAGAGAGAGAGAGAGAGAGAGAGAGAACCACAACAAGCACAAGGGGAGGGGGTAAACAGGAAATACAAGGAAATGAGAAGGCACAGCCGAACCATGACATAACTACGCTTCCAAATGTCAGTCTACTGGGCTACTCCCCCACTTTATCCCTATTGTTATCCGATTTTAACTTCCGTCAATAAAAACAAACGCGTTAGTTCAAAAAAACACCCACCGACAGGCTTTGGAGATATCCTTTATTGATTTATTTTGGGAAGATGGTTTACTCGTGGGGGGAAAACTCAACTGAACTGATGACATTTGCAGAGATTTTTTTATTTTATTTGTTTGGGAAGAGGGTTGACTCAAAACAGATTTGAGAACTGAACAGTAGCCTGTACTACGAAGCTAGTTTAATGCCTTATCCGAGTAAGTTTGAGTTTAAACCTGGTTTAGCCGTACTACAAAGCAAGTTAACTTTCAATCACCATGGCAACTGACGCTGCAAAGCTAACCTGGTCGCGACCAGGTTAGCTTCAGAGGATAAGATCAAAATCCATGACAGACCCATATAATCGGCTCTCTGGAGTCACTCACCGTTCATATAAGATCGCCATATGAAAAATAGATTGCAGTCAACTGAGAATATAACAAGAAAAACATTTGTGGCTCTGTAGGCTACATAATTAAATTAAGCCTACTTACCACTTTATGTCTTAACAGCTCAACGATGCGTGGAGAAATATGATCACTATTAATCACCGCGGCGCATATCATGAATGGACCCTCAAATGGAGTGAGGGTGATATTCTCCTACATGCCAGAAAAGCCTATACATATAATATAGATATGGGATAAATATGGATAGCCCCAATACTAAATATGCAGGCTATTCTTGCATCTTTCAGCTGGAACTGTGTCCTGTAGGCTGTATGCCAATATATGAGCAAAAATAGGCTAGTTTTTATCAATGATAATATGCCCGCATCGTCTCAATTCAGTTCAGCAGTTTTCTCTTTTATAGTAGGGTATTAGGCTTTATACTAGGCTATTTTATATATGAATTATTCGATCAGTGCAACCACACACATGAGTGATATAGATCATTATTCATTGAGCATGCGTTTCTAAATCTATGGTCTAAATAGGCTTACAGATTGTGGAAATGTATAGACTGAGACTGCTGTATCAATGTATGCAGCTGTATCAGACAGAAATCGCTGATCAAAGTAGCCTAAATCAAATGACTGATGTGAATACAAGCTGCTGCTTTAGACAGCCCTTCAGCAGACTATCCAACGCGGATTTTCATTCTGACATTAAATCGCGGATACATTAAATATCCGCTAAAACTCTGATCATGCACTGCACTTTCATGGAACGAGGAAATGGGTGTGGAAATGGGTGTGGGCGTGGATCAACTCAGCTGTTCATAATGTGATTGGCCAGCGCACCTCTTTCGCGTGGACGCGCGCCTGTGCACGAGCGAAAAACGTGCGCGTGCACAGGCAGATCCCAGGTCCACTTACCTAGTAAAAAACCAGCGTCGTAGTATCAGTTAACTAGATAGCTTTGATCCTGTTCAGTCAAACCAGATCAAAGGGACTTATCGCGGATCTGTTAAACTAGTTTCGTAGTACAGGGCTCTGAAGTGAACAAACTGAATTTACAACTTTTGCTGTTTATTGCTGAATTCCCAAAGACTGGTGCTTTTGGGGTGTTTGTTGTGTGTATGAAGCCGGTGGGTGTTGTGTTTTTTGGGGTGTTTGTTGTGTGTATGGAGCCGGTGGGTGTTGTGTTTTTTGGGGTGTTTGTTGTGTGTATGGAGCCGGTGGGTGTTGTGTTTTTTGGGGTGTTTGTTGTGTGTATGGAGCCGGTGGGTGTTGTGTTTTTTGGGGTGAGTGTTGTGTGTATGGAGCCGGTGGGTGTTGTGTTTTTTGGGGTGTTTGTTGTGTGTATGGAGCCGGTGGGTGTTGTGTTTTTTGGGGTGTTTGTTGTGTGTATGGAGCCGGTGGGTGTTGTGTTTTTTGGGGTGTTTGTTGTGTGTATGGAGCCGGTGGGTGTTGTGTTTTTTGGGGTGTTTGTTGTGTGTATGGAGCCGGTGGGTGTTGTGTTTTTGGGGTGTTTGTTGTGTGTATGGAGCCGGTGGGTGTTGTGTTTTTGGGGTGAGTGTTGTGTGTATGGAGCCGGTGGGTGTTGTGTTTTTGGGGTGTTTGTTGTGTGTATGGAGCCGGTGGGTGTTGTGTTTTTTGGGGTGTTTGTTGTGTGTATGGAGCCGGTGGGTGTTGTGTTTTTGGGGTGTTTGTTGTGTGTATGGAGCCGGTGGGTGTTGTGTTTTTGGGGTGAGTGTTGTGTGTATGGAGCCGGTGGGTGTTGTGTTTTTGGGGTGAGTGTTGTGTGTATGGAGCCGGTGGGTGTTGTGTTTTTGGGGTGTTTGTTGTGTGTATGGAGCCGGTGGGTGTTGTGTTTTTGGGGTGTGTGTTGTGTGTATGGAGCCGGTGGGTGTTGTGTTTTTGGGTGTTTGTTGTGTGTATGGAGCCGGTGGGTGTTGTGTTTTTGGGTGTTTGTTGTGTGTATGGAGCCGGTGGGTGTTGTGTTTTTTGGGGTGTTTGTTGTGTGTATGGAGCCGGTGGGTGTTGTGTGTTTTGGGGTGAGTGTTGTGTGTATGGAGCCGGTGGGTGTTGTGTTTTTTGGGGTGTTTGTTGTGTGTATGGAGCCGGTGGGTGTTGTGTGTTTTGGGGTGTTTGTTGTGTGTATGGAGCCGGTGGGTGTTGTGTTTTTTGGGTTGTTTGTTGTGTGTATGGAGCCGGTGGGTGTTGTGTTTTTGGGGTGAGTGTTGTGTGTATGGAGCCGGTGGGTGTTGTGTTTTTGGGGTGAGTGTTGTGTGTATGGAGCCGGTGGGTGTTGTATTTTTTGGGGTGTGTGTTGTGTGTATGGAGCTGGTGGGTGTTGTGTTTTGGGGTGTTTGTTGTGTGTATGGAGCCGGTGGGTGTTGTGTGTTTTGGGGTGAGTGTTGTGTGTATGGAGCCGGTGGGTGTTGTTGGATCTGATCCTTTTCCACAGCATCATGTTGGCAGGTATGCAAGTTTTGCTGCACTGATGTTACACAATGAGAAATCTGCATTCACCAAAATAGTAAACGACAAGTTCATCACAGAATAACTCCCATTCAACCTCACAGACTGATGCTATGGAGCAGTGTGGGAGGATCTCAGGGTGGCTCTCTCTCTCTCTCCTCCACACTCAACACACATAGCTTTTCTCTGTGAACTCTCTGGTCACATGACACGTCCCTCTCTGCCTGCTGCCCGCCTCTTAATGCCAGGCTCTTAATAAGCCTCCCTGCCTCCTCTCATACACGCGAGCCAGACTGGTGAAATGTGTTTAATCAGGACAAGCTCAGAGCCTGGGGGAATTAGACCTGCTGCATCATCATTGCACATCAGGCGGGCGCTGGAGTTTCGCCTCAGTCTGCTTTCCTCCTGCGGACATGCCATTAAGTGATAAGCAGGGCGTTCCCCCGGGGAACACTGTCACATGACTCAGGAAGTGAGGTGGTGCACGGCACGCAGAGAGAGAGAGATCACACACATGAATCAAGGGCTTCTTATTTATTTACTTACTTATTTTTTGGCGATGACCTCCATTGCCCCTCCCTCTGGCCGTGATGCCCTGAGATCCCTAAGGCCACCTTGGCAGTGCCCTGCTACCAGCCTGCTACTGTCAGCTGCTTTAAAAGCATCAGTGGTCTCAGTTTAATGTAGCCTGCTCTATGCAGAGGATGTGTCATTTAATCATTTTAACACACATTTCAGAAAAACATCGCTCTTCACGATGTCAATAGAACAATGGCCTTTGTGCCCTGGCATGTGGCCTTGTGCCCTAAAAACAATTGCGACGCAAAAAAATAACTAGCGCATGCTTCCTCTGATACATGTGCATTTGCCAGCCGCTTCTTTTCACCTGACAGCGAGGAGTTTCATCGGCAGGATGTAGCACGTGGGGGATGATCAGATTATTCCCCCCAGTTCCTCTCCCCACGAACACGTGCCTCGACTGACCAGAGGAGGTGCTAGTGCAGCCTGGGTGGGTCTAACTCCGGGCGTTGGGGTTCTCAGTGACCAAAAAGAACATGGACCTTTTTGGTCACTGTGTCACCTGCATTGTGCTAACAGTCCTGGCAGAGACCCATGTTAAGGGCTTGCACAGGGGTGGGGGTGATATTTCGATCCCACGATCTCCCGCTTGCAAAGCGCACACGCTAACCGCCACACCAAGAGAGCTAGCTCCCTTGGTGGAACCGGTTACCGGGCCTTTATACGGGAGTGAGTTTAACCAACAACTCACTATCACTCGGGACTCACAAGGACGCTGCATAGTTCCATTTGTGATGTTTTCATGTCTTAAATAAATGATTCTAAAATGTAGGAAATAGTAACAAAGATAAATGTGGTGTGTCCAAACTTTTGACTGCTAGTGCTAGTGTTAGTAGGTTGTGATAAAGGTAACTGTAGTGAAGCGTTTCTTTGCCATGGCGCACACTGCCTTACAGATAATACTGTAGATATTACATTCTGCCTGTGCAAATGTCAATGACGCCACAGGAGAAAGTAGATGATGCATGTTCCTCGCCACAGGAACACGTGTTCACTGTGGTGTTGGAGCTCTCTCTCTCTCTCTCTCTCTCTCTCTCTCTCTGGTGTTTCCACGTGTTCAGTTAAGCTCTCCTCCTTACAGAACGGCGTGGTGGAGTGTCGCAGGATCTTCTGTCCTCCGGCAAACTGCTCGGAGGACTCGCTGCCGGTGCACGTGGACGGGACCTGCTGTAAGAAATGCAGACGTAAGTCGGCCATGACACGTTTAGATGGAGGCATCCCATCCGCTCACAGCTGAACATTCACAATCAGAATCAGCCAAGTGTGCACACATACAAGGAATTGGACTCCGGTTTGCTTTACTCTCATAGTACTCGCATATAAAAAAAGAAAGAAAGGTAGCTATGCACAAGTTAAAAACAGCCAGGGCAAAAGGGTACATTTAGACATTAGCAACTTCTATACGAGGGATCAGCCCAGCAGCATTTTGGTAAACAAACCGCGTCACTGGGTGGCAACGGCAATGGAACCCTATGGACCCTGAGTTGGAGGGTCTGACTCTAGCCGGCTGGCCGTGTTTACATTTTAAAAACTGCGACAGTTCACACAACTTTAACACGTCATGTATATATTATACATCAAACTCTTGGGCTACTTCTGCTCTCACTCAGAATGTCAAAAATATAAGCGATGTGATGTATAGTGTTTGAGATATTAATGTTTGTTTGGCACAACTCGTACCTATAAGTGCCGCGGGGTTCCACATTTCTGGGTGGCAAGTGACGTCACGCTGATTCGTCCTATATACAATAAGTGTGGTGTAAAGTGTCTGTTTTAAATACGTATGAAAGAATGTACATGTACAGTACATTTATAAATAAGCCACACATGATTGTAAATAAAGGCTTATACAGATATGTTTCACATATTGCACAGTTGTACGCTGTTCAATGTGGACGAGGCTTTGAGTCAGGCATTGTAGTTATTTCCAAGAAAATGTACATCAAATCGTGTGTGTGTGCACAGTTATTCCACAGTTAGTGTAAGCTAAGATAAAAAAAAAATCAACTTGAACAGCTAGCATGGCTGCTCATTATTGTAGCTGCTGTGAACAGCAATTGTCTGGGCCAGATCATATGAAGCTGGTAAAAAACAACGCATTAACCATAAGACCTTGGGATTTTTTTATTTTTATTGAAAGTTTTATACAGGACAAAGACAAGCCTATACAGAAAAATTCTGACAGTCACTAGATGTATTTGCACCTGCCTGTCGTTTCCCACACCCCCAAGCATGTTCACAATCACATAACTCCCCCCCCCCCACTAAACTTAATACATAAAGGCTAACATATAACAGAAAAAAACGTACAAAAAAAAACCATGTAAAAATAACCATCACGATTTAACAGGTTTGGACATATATTTAGCTAGCTGAGCACTTGATTGTAGAAAAGGACTGGATGATAAAAGAGGATCAGTATATAGCGACATATAACATCAACATACTTGAGAATACAGGGCATGTACAAACGAGATCCCGCCAAACAATCTAAATAATGCGTTTAAAATTTGACTGGGCTCGGGATTTTTTTCCAATTCAACGTGTAGAATCGGGACGAAAAAGAATCGATTAGAGCCAACGGTGCGCGGGACACACCACAAAGACTACGGCCGCAGAAGATGCTCACCGCTGCCCCCGGCTTTGCCCAGCACAGGTTATTATTGCCTTGGTGTGTGTGTGTGTCTGGGCTTTAACAGCTCCATGGACAGCTATGCCTCTCTCGCTAGATTGCAGTAACACTCCATCCCTGAAGGATAGTGTCTTTGAATAACTCAAAGCCCCTCCCCCCGCGCTCTCTCCTCGCCTCGCCTCGCCCCCCCCTCCTCCTCCCCTGTGAACATCAGAGCTCTGGCGCAGAAGAGAGAGCAGCGATCCAAACTCCACGGTCCTGGCTGCACCCTGGAGAGGAGAGAAAAGCAGGACTTCATCGCAACCAAGGCCCTATGCTTCATTTTCTATTTCCGTTTCATCGCCAGAGGAAATTATGCAGAAGGCTCCGCTCTGTTGTATTCTTAATGTGGCATTACATTTCTCTCTCCTCTTACAGTATGCACATTAAGCCAGGCACAACTTTCTCTCTAACATATTTAACTATGCAAAACTTCAGGGCTGGGCACAGGCAGTCTCAAAAAACACATTTTTGTGTCTTGACTTATTCTTGTAAATACCACAGGAAAGCTGAATAAGCGGAAGGATAATTCGACTATCTCTGGCAGGTCATGGTTACTGTATAGCTTGTTATTGGAGCAGGTGGTTATTGAAGCGATGGTGTTTTTCTCTCTCTCTCTCTCTCTCTCTCTCTCTCCACAGCTAAATGCACCTACCTGGGCCAGAGCTTCTCTGAAGGCCAGCGCGTTTTGTCTAAGAGCTGCCGCGAATGCAAGGTAACACATCTGCTTGTAAAAGGACATCATTCTGCCGTCCGTGCTGCGGTGTTTAGTCTGCACTCAATGCAGTCTGAGCCTCCATACAAAGTGGGTAAATGTGTCATGATGACTGTGTGTCAGGGTGGGAATTTCGTCATTTTAGGGGTAAGGCCATCTGGCCTTCGGCGTCACAATTTTTTTTTAGGGCACATAAGGCCACATGCCAGGGCACAAATAGAGAAATCTCTATTTACATCGTGAAGAGCGATTTTTCTGAGATGTGTGTTAAAATGAGCCAATGACACATCCTTTGTATAGAGCAGCTACATTAAACTGATACCACTGATGCTTTTAAAGCAACTGACAGTAGCAGGCTGCTACAGTAGCAGGGCACTGCTGCCAAGGTGGCCGTAGGCCGTGTGTCCATATAGCATATTTTCCTAAGCCCCAGCATCTTCTTTCAGCTGTTTTCAATGAGGAGAGAGCGTATGCGGGCACATAGTGACGTCTAGAGAAAGTGCGCTGCAACCAGCGTCTATTTTCAGAGCGATCCGAGATCTTTCAGAAAGACCCTGGTGTCGGGTGCTCCTTTTCAGGCAACTAATCATATGGAGAAACAGCAGATACAGAAAGGCTCAATTGTGTGAGCAGATTGACTACACACTTAATATTTCTGGTGATTGTTGTGCTTTTATCACAGAACGTGTGTTGCTAGCTTGTGAGCTGTTAGCTATCAAGCTAGCTTCCTAACGTTATTTTCAATCTGCTTGATTGCATATTGTGCGCTGGGCTCAGCGCTCCCCAGCGCACTTCCTGGGTTTAACTGTCAGAAAGAGAAGCTATATGGACACCCGGGCCCCGTTCCAATACCCATACTTGTACTTCTTTCTTGTAGTATGTACTGCCGCTGCCCTCACAAAGTATGGATGGTAGTGTACAGCATGCATGCAAAATGCATACTATTGGGACACACTACATCTGTCGTCACGTGAGCTTCCTGAACTCCGACCTCTTGCTCACTTCCGCCGACGTCCGCAGCGCCACATTTGAGTTTTTTTTTTTTTTTTAATAAACAAAGTCTGGCAGTAACAAACAGTACATTATACAACAAATTCAGACTAAACATTTACAAAATTGGAACAGACAATCAAATAAACAAAATAAAATAAATAAAGCAAAAACATTAAGTCAGAGTTCTAAACAGGAATCAAGATATGCATGTTTTGGTACACACCATGCTTGTTTGGTTTTAACATATTTCAAGGCTTTCTTAAAGTTAATTATCTCATTCATGAACACGCAGCTCAGTCAGTGCGACGTAACTCCAGTAGGTGGCGGTAATGCACAAAAAGTTGTTTGCCAACCGCCATAAAACATTAGAAGAAGAAGAAGAAGACATAACTTCCTGCTGCGCAAATGATTGTGGGGAAGTTTGGCTGAAGCAGCATGCATCGATGCATATTCTGAAATAGGAGCTGATGTAGTACAACATCCTGGTACTCTTGGCATACTGCATCTGACATACGGTACTATGTATTGGGACATACTAAATCTTTTTTTGCCTACTAAATAGTATGGAAGTATGGGTATTGGAACGGGGCCAACGGCCTCAGGGATCTCAGGGCATCACGGCCAGAGGGAGGGGCA
Organism: Poromitra crassiceps; assembly: GCF_964638095.1. NCBI lineage: Eukaryota > Metazoa > Chordata > Actinopteri > Beryciformes > Melamphaidae > Poromitra > Poromitra crassiceps. The sequence continues at coordinate 14,939,764 of NC_139645.1, read as the reverse complement.
ACGGCCTCCATGGCCTCCGTGTAATTACCACCCTGCTGTGTGCACTGGTCTGTGTGTGTGGTCTGTTATTCAATTAGCCAGTAGGCCTTATTCGTTTCCTGTCTCCTCCCACAATCTGTTCAATCTGCCTTTCTTCTCCTCGCTAATGGTGAGATGGCCAGGTAATTAGAATAACTTATGAACACGCTAACACAAAGGGCTGATTTACATTCACTGTGTGGGCTTATAATTAAAGTCATTATTCCAGTCCAGCGTAGAGGAGAGGTGCGCGTTCTTCACTAAAGAAGTCATTTATCTTTAAAGGCACATTTTAAAGGGGGGAAATTAGTGTTCCGTGCATGTAATTGCTGACAAAAGAGCTACACCGTGGATTCCCGGACTCGTAATTAGCCTTTGGAGACCTTAAAACATTGTCATATTGTTGTTTTGCAAGCCGTGTTTCAAATACTTACGGCCCCGGCGCTTGCACGCCTGGACGGCCGGTAAATGCTGCACTTGTTGTAACATTAATTTGCCGTGTGGTCGACAGTGTGGATATGAAGATGTGGAAACACACCGTGTGGTCGACAGTGTGGATATGAAGATGTGGAAACACAGCCGGACGGACTTGTTTTTTACTCTGCCTTTGTCTCCTGACTGCAGTTTGCTTTGTGCACAGACAGAAAGGCTTTTAGCAAAACTCTGCTCAGATCCCTTCATCCATTAGGAGGCTACGGGATCAGATTCAGACAGTGTTTTGTATGTATGTGTGTGGGGATCAGATTCAGACAGTGTTTTGTATGTATGTGTGTGGGGATCAGATTCAGACAGTGTTTTGTATGTATGTGTGCGTCCGTGCTTCCTCATATCCCCGATACAGCATCGGACAAAACAAAAACCCAAACCGCTACACACACAACTTGTCCCTTTCTGTTTCAGTCTGTTAGCGGTAAATCCAAAAGGACTAGTGTGTCGGTGCTTTTGTTTTTCCGGTGGTTTGGTAAGATCGGCCATGATGCAGCTGCTGCTGAATCTCCATTCCTTTTTACGTCTATTTTCAAAGTTTGGTCACGAACGAGAGGCGGGAGTTTGGAGAGGCGGCGCTGGCGGCGGGTCTCATCGGACTCCCCTAATTTGCATAAAGGAGACTAGACCTCCATTTTATGCAAATGAGGAGCGGCCCAGTCAGTGTGACTCACTCGGTGCTTCTGGGAAATTGCTGTGGCGCGACAGCAGGAATGCACAGCACGTCCGCTCACTTACACAGGAAATGACTGGTGAAGCGTGGAAGTAACGGGAACCAGTGGAAACATAGCATAAGCTGAACTGCATCCTCTGTATGGAATGAGCTCCATTCTCGCTATCGTTTACCTGGTCCATTTTCATTTTCAACAGCATTATACATTTTTGGCTCGTCCACAACAGCGGGGCCAGCCATAAACGCAAATGTCTGTCACTGACTGGGTGGGTGACTGACTGAGTGAGTGAGTGAGTGATGAAGGTACACCATTGGTTGGCCAGATGAAGTTAGCATATTTTCTCTACTAGTGGGCGGTAGTCAATTAAAAGCCAGGTCTCTGATAATGGCCGCCATCAAGCGGGTTGAAAATCGGCAAAAGCCTTGAGATGGTCAAATTCAGCACGGTGCCACAGTGTTTCTATCAGTCCGCATCCATCACAGTTAAATTAACATTTGAGATGGTTCTGAACAGCCGCTCCAGGCAGAGCCACATCAGCTCTGTGAATAAACAACTCTCTAATCAACACTTGGCAACTCCAAATAATTGTCACAGAAGCCCCTATAAAACACGGGGGGGGGGGGGGGGGGGTATTTCTATTTGCTGTGTACTTGTGGATTTGTGTTTTCAGCAAATAGCCACAGCTCCGTGTTTTGTGTGCAGCCGGCTCAATCTGCCTCACAGAGTGCGAGTCTCCTCGTTAAGGGGCAGTCTCGGGCCATGGGGAGCCCACTCCCAGTCCAGACATTCAATTAAGATCAGAGCGCCTGCTGAGGCTGTGCACTGTGTGTCACAGGAGCCTGAGAGCCTGCTGAGGCTGTGCACTGTGTGTCACAGGAGCCTGAGAATTCCTCATTCGCGGCGGCGGCCTGCATCGACTGGCTAATCTCACCAGCTAACAACAATTAGCTGCCTGCCTGCCTGCTGTGGCTGCTGGAGACGGGCTCAATTGCCACTGGAGGAAAATGCGGAACTTTTTCTCCCCGAAATGAAACAGTCCCTTGAGCCCCGGTGTGGAATGGGATCTCATCGAGATTAGGCTGGAGGGCGATTTTTCTGCCTGGCTACATGTCTGCAGTGTGCTCACTGCTCAGTGGAAATCGTTGTTTCCCCAGGATTGGTCGTTCGTTGCTCCACCCGCTCTGCCGATGGGGAGAGCCGTAGACTAGCACATGCTTCCCCCGATACAGTCGCCAGCCGCTTCTTTTCAAGGGGTTTCACCAGCAGGACGTACTGTAGCGCGTGGGAGAATCACGCTACCCCCACCAAAAATAAAATAAATAATAATAATAATTTAAAAAAGGCACCCCCCGACCAACCAGAGGAGGCACTAGTGCAGCGACCAGGACTCATAACCCACCGGCTTCCCACCCGCAGACACGGCCAATTATTGTGTCTGTAGGAACATCTGACCAAGCCGGAGGTACAGCACCACTGCTGGGAATTGAACCCGGGTCTCTGAGGTAGGTGAGTGCTTTTATCGCTACACTACACAGACACCCCTGCTATACAACAGCTTTATATCTCTGCCTCTTAACTTGAAGACACCAAATTAGCATTTCCCCCCCCCCCCCCCACTGATTTGCAAATGTTAGCATGGTGGGTAACGTAGCGTGTAGCGTGGCAGAATACTGTAACGTAACAGGGAAACAGTGGTGGGGCGAGATCCAGCCTCACAATACAGAGCTGCTGTTTTATTGAAACACAGCGCAGTGGAGGAAGCGGTTGGCGTGGCACGTACAAAAGCACGACTTTGAAGGGAACTTTTGAAGGTGAAAAGCATCGTGGGGATTTGAGTCGATGCTTCAGACCTTTGCAGGGACCACCGGAGCAGCGGAGCACAGACAGGCCTGTCTTGTGTCTGCCATGCAAGCGAACAGAGCTATTTGTTTTGATGGCCCATGGGAAGATGACATGCAGTCTTATCTACCTCCGCTCTCTGCTCTCCTGCCTTGGGTGTATCAGTGGCGTCCGCGCTATCAGTATTCATGTCCTTCTCGCGGATGTGAACCGGCTCTCTCTCTCTCTCTGTTGTCATGGCAGCGCGCTGCTCAGGCAGGTGTTATCTTCAAATGGACTTTTCTGAATATCTGGTGTCAAAACATCCTTTGTGAGCGTCTCAGGTTTAATACATCTCAGTAGCTGTGTCAACTTTACCTTTTGTGCTGCTCATCCAATTACAGTATCAGGTTCTATCTGACATGATGCTGCTCGACGAGCAGTTCAAAGTTACACCATGTTTGTTGAAGTAGGTAAAAGTGGTCATTAATTGGCTTTACTTTGTGGGATAGTAGAACTTGAATGCTTAATATCTCCAAACTTTGCTGAATGTATATGATGTATGTATATGAAGTTTACTTTCATATACCACTATTCTTTAAAGAGCTCCATATGCATTTATTTTAATATATGACGTTTCGGCCCTCCGGCCTTCTTCAAGATCAACAATATTGTACTGTTGTACCATTACTATTGTTGATCTATTGTACTATTACTATTATACCATTACTATTGTTGATCTATTGTATCAGTGTTTCCCCTAGAAACATTTTCAGGCCTGGAGGGATTTCGGAACGTCCCCCAAACGCAACAGTGGGGGCCTCGCTGGCGACGCTAAACTTTTAGCTAACCTGTTCGCATCTATGTTGGCAATGGCATCCCAAGTATCATCGTACTATTATGGGATGCGATGCCATCAGTTGTATTATGGGATGTGCGTTTCCCAGGCAATGACACACGTTGACACGTTTTGGACCAGCGCCGCACGCTGGCACAATGCTCCTAAAAGCAAAATGCTTATTGTTTTTGAATGATTTGGCATCTTCTATTACTGTGAACACTGTCAACACCAGTATTGTTGTATTCTTAATATGCCATAAAGGTTTATTGAAATTTTGGGGAGAGCAGGAAGACTTTTTTTCTCTCTTTTTTTTCCCACTGGCCTGTAGAATGGTAGGGGAAACACTGTTTATTGTACTATTACTATTGTACTATTACTATTGTCGATCTTGAAGAAGGCCGGAGGGCTGAAACGTCTTACAGAGAAAGGCATATGGAACCAGAGCGACACTTCTTTCATCTCAATTTGACTACCAGTGATCAGCACCTCACTACAACCTTTGGTGTGCGTTACTTTTCCTTGTATGCTCAAATGTGTGCAATCATCTATTTATTTGCCTAAAAATATCAGTCATTATTGCCAGCTAATGATAATAAAACCTTACTCTTCTCCCAAAAAGGGGGAACATGCTAGTGTTGTAATGCTAGTCTACAGGAGGTTTGCTCAAAAAGATACTGCTGATTTCAGATGTTGTTTGATCTTATGTTGTGATATTTTAGTCATTTGAATTAAAATGTTCTATTGTATGAATTCAGAGTGTTTTCTCCGGGCCTTTACACCCTCGCTCTCTGGACTCTATTTGAGACCTGGCATCGATTGGATGTTTCATACTAGGGGTGCACCGATCGATCGGCAAGCAATCTGTATCAGCCGATTTTGACCTCAAATATGCGATCGGCAACTTTCTTTGAGGAGTTTATATATCGGTGATCGGTAATCAGTGATTGGTCGATGATCGGTTGGGCAGATATTTCCCATCGGCAATCGGTGATCGGTGGCAAAAAACGTGATCGGTGCACCCCTATTTCACACTATTATGGTAACTAAGTCTACAGTACAGCATCACAGCATCTGTCTCTCCTGATGTCCTTCCAGAATGGCCTGATGCTGAAAGTCACAGAAACCTGTCCGGACCTCAACTGCACCCTCGGTGACCAGATCCTACCTGACAGCAGATGCTGCAACGTTTGCAAAGGTGGGTGGTCCTCCTCGTCACACTGGTCTCAGTCACATGAAACACCAGCCTGATATCAGACTGAATTGTCGACTGGTCACACGAACAGTTCCCTCTTCAGTCTGACATTGCCTCCACTCTAACTGATTTCCATAGTGTGTAAATCCCCAGGGAAATTTTATTTACACTAACCAATCACTAGAGACCAACAGCATATTCACCTTAATCTAATCCAGTGAGGAGAACGGGAGGTGGGCTGTTTGGATTTCAAAGTAGTTGCTAGTTACTTTTAATTCATTTAAAGCACGGCCGCCATTGTTATTAGGTCCGACCAGAGTTATATAAAAGAGAGACTGGCGCTAATGGAAGTCCGAAGTGCGTGACTCACCTAGCTATAGCAAAGAGCGTGGAAGGAAAGAGACGACACTCCGGCCATTTTTGGAAACAGAATGCGCCTCGCAGTGGTCAGCTGCGGTAGCGCGGGCCCCTATAATCAGCCTCTCTAAACAGTAACTCAACGGGAGTTGAACCTCGGGTCCTTTTCATTAGGTATTTATCTTGAAAAAACTAAACAAAGAAAACGAAAAATTTTGCTTAGCTTCCACAATATGGTTGTTGTTTTACATCCCTGCACTAACCACTTCAATCAAGATTTGCAGTACGCCCGGAAAAGATGTGAATCCCCAAAGTTTAGAGTGTTCTCCCATTGAGTTACTGTTTAGAGAGGCTGATTATAGGGGCCAGCGCTACCGCAGCTGACCACTGCGAGCCTGTGCGAGGTTCTTTTGGCGCTGTCACGCTTCCAAAAATAAAAAATGGCGGAGGCTGCTGGGCGCTGATGTTGCAATGGGGCAATATGGAGCTGTCATTTCTTTCCATAAAAGTTCTTTGGCTATAGTCTGTGTGGGGGAATAGTTCCAGGAAGTACATTTGAATGCGTAAAATAAAGCGGATAATATACAATTTGATTGTTTAAATGTCTGACCCTTTCAAAGTACATCACAAACGGTCCATTCTGCTGCAACGCTACAACACTGCTTAATCCAGAACATTACTTCGGGGAACTTTTACAAGTAAAAAAAACTGGTCCGTTGAAGTGAATGGAGATGATGCAACTCTTATATCTCTATGGCTCTGTGTCCGACGCAGTTGACACCAGCTTGACCAACACAGTCTCACAGACAATTGTAAAATAGCAACGTTTTGGACGAACGTTGCTACTGTATGTTACAATTTCGGCTCTAAAATTGTAAAATGGTAACGTTCTGAGATTTTGGGGTTAGGGTAGGGGGAGGGGTTAGAAACGGAAAATCTCCGTAAACCACACCCACCCCTGTAGAAACATACGTTACCATTTTCCAATTTCGGAGACGAAATTGTAACATAGCAACGTTGGTCCAAAAACGTTGCTATTTTACAATTTTTCTGGAGATCGGGTTGGCTTGACAATGGCGTTAGTCCCTCCCATTGTGCTGTTTATTGACTCTGATTGGCTGATCATTAGTCCCCCATAGCGCTCATTGGACAAGTTGTTTTTTCAACAAATCGCTGTTGCATGTCACGATGCCAAACCAAGAGTACCCAACTGGGTGGAGTGGGCAGTTTGAAGGTGTGGACCCAGGCAAACGAATCACACAAACGCTCTGTGAACAGGAGGAGCACAGCCCATCTCTGCCTGCCTGGGAGCCGCTTCACATTATTCTGTGTGTCTTTGGGTCCAGTATGGATGCTTCATCTGTTCTTGGCTGGGAAACCTATCAGAGCAGATTGGTCTGTCTGCTTTAGAGCACCCGCTGTGCCAATTTGCCTGAACCCCAGCGCTTTGGCAGGGAGGTGCAGGGTAAATAGCCAACGGTGATTCAGTAAATACATTGAATAAACAAACGTTGTAGGATGCTGTCAGCTGGAGAGGCAGAATGAAAGAAACCTGGGGGCCGTTATGAGCAGAGAGAATGGATCTTGTTAAGTAAGATAAGCAGTGTGGAGAGGAGAGGAGAGGACAAGAGGAGAGGAGAGGAGAGAGGGTAAGAGAGATGAGAAGGGAGGGGGGATGACCGTTCCGAACGAAATCAATGTCTTATCAGTTTCTATGAACTCCCCCTCCAGTGTATTTTGTCATTTTTAAAATATATCATGTTTTTCAGAGTCATGTCCTGAAAATGTTGATTAACCACACTCTTCGCCAAATATTTTCTTGACAAATGACTTAATTTTGTGCTCAAGTTCAGAAAGTTAAGTTCGTTGCTAAAGGGGGATGATTTTAATATTTATTCATATCTATTTTAAAATTTAAAATGGGATGATTGATTATTAGTGGAAATTGTCATGCATACTGTATGATAATTATTGTGACTAAGGACAAGCTAGCTTGCTTACTAGCTGGCTGCTGTACAAAGCTACGACGCGCTCAAAACGGCACTGACGTGACTTTAAACACTAACAACTGGCTTGCCAGTACAAGTCACGCTGATTGGTCGAATCCGTTTTGAAATCCATTGCCCGGTTGTTGAGGAATCGGCAGGCTAATGCGGCTATTCCTTGTGGCTAATGCTGCGTAGGAACGTCTGTGAATACGGTTTCCGGCCGGTGATTACGCAAATAGCGTAGCACAGAATCATATCGCGTATGGCTATTAACCAGCGTACACATATTGTTTGAAAAAGAACACAGTTAAAACAGCCGTTAAACTGACTGGATGGGGGCTTTAAAGATTAGTCTCAGTGGTGCTTCTCTACCACCCTCTCATTCTCTCTCTCTCTCATTGTCTCTCTCTCTCTCTCTCTCTCTCTCTCTCTCTCTCTCTCTCTCTCTCTCTCTCTCTCTTGGAGCCACTCATTATTTCCAAATCATCTCAGACTCCAGGCCTCTCCTCTCCTCTCCTCCATGACTCAGTGCTTTGTTTCCCCTCTGAAATGGAGTTGTGCCTCGTCATTAAGTTCTCAGAGTCATACTGGCTCTGTGTCAAATGATCATTATTACACATTCTGTCAGCGAACACGAGGGTCCCCCTCCATGTTACTGAGAGGGGAAAATGTCAAGCCTGCAGTTTGGCCAAGTAGTGTGTGTGTGTGTGTCACAGTAGCTGCATTCCATTGTTTGTTTCACCGTTTCATGTCGTTTGTGGTATCCAAACTGTACTATAGCACACGCACGCACGCACACACACACACACACACGCATGCACGGACGCACACGCACACACACACAGGCTACATGAGAGAGAGAGAGAGAGAGAGGGGGAGAGTGATGCAGACGCAGCTCTTTCCTCAGTAATGGCTCCCCATGCCCCCTGCTCCTCATGGCTTTCATGTACAGCCAGCCTGTCCCTCATTACAGGAGATGATGGCCTACATCAGCTCCTACCTACAGAGCAGGAGACAATATGCACTTTGCACACAGCACTGCTGTTCTTCTGTCAGCCTGTCTGCCTGTCTGTCTGTCTGTCTGTCTGTCTGTCTGCCTGTCTGTCTGCCTGTCTGTCTGTCTGTCAGCCTGTCTGCCTGTCTGTCTGTCTGTCTGTCTGTCTGTCTGTCTGTCTGTCTGTCTGTGTAGTAGTACTAGTAAATAGTGGTAGTGAATGCTATTTTCCTCTGATGATGTCCTAGTGTAAGCATGTAGAGGTTGAATAAGAGGGGCCAAGGATTGATCCCTGTGGAACTCCACATGTCATACTGGCCCTTTCCGAGACAAAGTCCCCCGCCGTAGACACACACAGAGTCTTGTAATTCATGCCTTGCAGGTAGGTCTTGAACCAATTTAAGACCGGGCCAGAAAGTCCAACCCAATTTTCTAGTCTATCTAATAGTGTGATCAAATGCAGTACTAAGATCCAGAAGCACGAGGATAGAAGAGAACAGAACCGAATAGAACATTATTGTCCACCAGGGTGGAAAATTGTCTTCACTCACAAAGAGGGGAAAAGTGGCAAGAGAAGAAGGATAGAAATCTTGCCTGAATTTGTGTTTATACGAAGATAATTCACAAATCTAATCAGAGCTGTCGAAGGCCGATCGTGGGGTGTAAATTCTGATTGTAAATGGTCAAAGTGGGCATTTGATATTAAATAGCTGTTAAACTGGTTGAAGCATTTTCTTACTAATAAAAGGTAGATTGGAAATAGGAGGAAGTTTATTGTTTCAAGATTTTCTTCATTGTTTTATGATGATTTCTTGAAATAAGTCCTATTGGCATGAATCAAGAACCGGCAAGATTATCTGCCAGTGCAGTGAGATTTTAGGTGTCCTTTATTTAACCAGGAAGGTCCCACTGAGATACAATATGTCTTCTGCCAGGGAGTCCTGCTGAAGATGGACCGCACAATAAAAAGCTTTCTTATAAAAAGCAACCAGAGACGAATAACACCACAGAACCACAACAAATAAGTACAAAACATACAGGGCTCAGAGGCTGAAAATAATCACAATGGACCATAATGACACATGTTAAACGCAATGATCAACGCTTGTTCTGTAGAAAAACTCTGTTTCAAATAGATTTTAAACATGTCCAGAGAGGGCAGAGATTCCAAGTTGAGTACTGTATGTCTCGTAGCATGTGGTGTTTGAAATGAAAAGGCAGAGATAATTTCATTTCATGGAGGCGCACAGCCTGTGGCAGCACAGCCTGTGGCAGCACAGTATGGCAGTGCAACAAAGCATACATGTAACTCCTGCAGTGTCGCCTTGATGGGTCACGGTCTCTGAGAGATAATTCTACCCACAGTATGTGAACAGCATGTGCGTGTGTGTGCGTGTGTGTGTGCCTAAGTGTGTGTGTGTGCCTAAGTGTGTGTGTGTGCTTTCATGGAAGCTACAACTTTTATCGTTGCAGCAAATTTACTGCAGTCATAAACTTTACACCACAGGCTTCTAATATTGTGCACCACAAAAAGGTGGTTGCTTGTTTGCGCGCACACGTGTGTGTGTGTGTGTGTGTGTGTCTACATAGCGCTTCAATGCCGCCAGTCAGAAAGTTTTATGACCTAAGTAAATCCATTGTGTTGAGACACATTTTCTTTCTTTCTTCCCCTTTCTTCCCCTTTCTTCCAGGTTATGACTTCTGCGCAGAGGGACTGATTTGTGGAGAAAACTCGGAGTGTAAAAACCGGAATACTAAAGCAGAGTGTGAATGCAAGAGCGGCTATGCCTCCATTCACGGGGATTCCACTTATTGTGAAGGTAGGACTACTCCGTCCAACTCAAAGCTGAACTAGGGCTCATCTTATTGTGAAGGTAGGCCTACTCCGTCCAACTCAAAGCTGAACTAGGGCTCATCTTATTGTGAAGGTAGGCCTACTCCATCCAACTCAAAGCTGAACTAGGGCTCATCTTATTGTGAAGGTAGGCCTACTCCATCCAACTCAAAGCTGAACTAGGGCTCATCTTATTGTGAAGGTAGGCCTACTCCATCCAACTCAAAGCTGAACTAGGGCTCATCTTATTGTGAAGGTAGGACTACTCCATCCAACTCAAAGCTGAACTAGGGCTCATCTTATTGTGAAGGTAGGCCTACTCCATCCAACTCAAAGCTGAACTAGGGCTCATCTTATTGTGAAGGTAGGACTACTCCGTCCAACTCAAAGCTGAACTAGGGCTCATCTTATTGTGAAGGTAGGACTACTCTGTCCAACTCAAAGCTGAACTAGGGCTCATCTTATTGTGAAGGTAGGACTACTCCGTCCAACTCAAAGCTGAACCTTATTGTTAAGGTAGGACTACTCCGTCCAACTCAAAGCTGAACTAGGGCTCATCTTATTGTGAAGGTACTGTAGGACTACTCCATCCAACTCAAAGCTGAATTAGGTCTCATCTTATTGTGAAGGTAGGCATACTCCATCCAACTCAAAGCTGAACTAGGGCTCATCTTATTGTGAAGGTGGGACTACTCCATCCAACTCAACGCTAAACTAGGGCTCATCTTATTGTGAAGGTAGGCCTACTGCATCCAACTCAAAGCTGAACTAGGTCTCATCTTATTGTGAAGGTAGGCCTACTCCATCCAACTCAAAGCTGAACTAGGGATCATCTTATTGTGAAGGCAGGGCTACTCCATCCAACTCAAAGCTGAACCTTATTGTGAAGGTAGGCCTACTCCATCCAACTCAATGCTGAACTAGGGCTCATGTTATTGTGAAGGTAGGACTACTCCATCCAACTCAATGCTGAACTAGGCCTCATGTGTCTGGTTCATAATATCCATTAGCTTGGACTGTTGAAAGCGCTAGGAGCTGCCGCTGTGTCAGCGTTTAATTCATGAGCCTCTCCTGGGAGGAAACGAGGGCTTTTATATAGGCCATGAGACACAGAACGAGACTTGTAACGAGCTGATATAACGTGATGAGTGGATGAAGTGACGGCCGTCTTGATGGAGGGCATCGGTGCCTTCTGAATGTGTGCTCGTGAACTTGAGTCTGTCCTCGTTACGGCAGCAGCAGCGCTCTGACACATCACAGTCTCGTAAAAAATTTGTGCAACGATCACAAAGTCGTTAAACACGGGTTTCCTGCTGTCGACAAATGACCTGGGGCCGGTTGCACCAACTGGTCTTACACTGGTCTTAAGCTAAGTTGGTCGTAACTTTACGACCTACAGCTACGCCGGTTGCACCAAGACGACTTAAGCCTTATTTTCACTAAGACCAGGCGTAACTCCTACGCCTCGTCAGGAGGAGGCGTAGAGCCTGCCTGTAACAGAGATCTCCGCGGAGACCTTTTTGACCGTCATCGTCGTAACATCGCCAGTTCGCCGTCTTTGAAAGCACGACGTTAGATTATAACTAACTACTTGTGTGGCTTAGCCTTCCCAAATGTTGGCGTTAATTCTTTTAGAATTTAATACATAGAATTGGGAACGTTACATTCAATTTCATTCAGACTCCCTGACACTAATCGCCGCCGCCATTTTCCCCCGGGGCTTCCACAGGAGGAGGGGGGTGGGAGGAGGGAGGGTGTAGTGACGCACATACAGTAGTGGGTGACGGCGCGAGGCACATGTGGGCCAATCAGAGGGCATTCCCCGACAATTCACATGAACGCGCATTGCTATGACCAGCATAGTTAAGACCAGAGTAAGTTGTGTTGGTGCAACAGGCGTAAGTCCATGGTCTTAACTAAGACCGACGTAGGAGTTACGACCAGGCATAGTTAAGACCAGTTGGTGCAACCGGCCCCTGAAGATTAAGTTCCTACACGGCAAGGAGTTATGTGACAGTACAGTAGCACACGTCGGATTATCTGACCATTGCAGAAACGTGCACATGAAAAGATGAGCTAATGGTTGACTGAAGGCAACAACAATGTTTTGCTGAAGTTAAAGTGAAGTTTTGATCATGCAGTTAAAGGGTCACTTTTCTGATTTTTAACCAGCTTTGTATCATTACAAAATCAGTAGTATATATGCAAATGAACAATGTTTAATTCCCTCCATCGTGCCTTGATTCACAGAACTTCCTGGTCAAAATGATGTCATAATGATGTCATCTTGAGCAGTTTTGCCATGCGGTGTCACTATTAACTGTAGTTTCAACGGCAGACCCATGAGAGTTCTTACGCTGATACACTACATGACTGCATGCTGCGATTCTCTCTCTGGGTCTGGGACACTTCTATCACCAAACTGGTGTCGGACTTCTGGCCAGTGATTGGCTCCCCCGAAGTCCTGGGGGCACCAATCAGTAACGACGTTAGCGATCAGGCGCGCCCACCCAACATGACACTGTTGACTTTTGAAAATGAACCACTCTCTCATTAGTGCTACGACCTGTACAGTATTTGAGTCTCGGCAGAGACTGCTGTTGGTGCTTGGTGAGGAGCTGGCTGGGTGCTTGGTGAGGAGCTGGCTGGGTGCTTGGTGAGGAGCTGGCTGGGTGCTTGGTGAGGAGCTGGCTGGGTGCTTGGTGAGGAGCTGGCTGGGTGCTTGGTGAGGAGCTGGCTGGGTGCTTGGAGAGGAGCTGGCTGGGTGCTTGGTGAGGAGCTGGCTGGGTGCTTGGAGAGGAGCTGGCTGGGTGCTTGGTGAGGAGCTGGCTGGCTGCTTGGTGAGGAGCTGGCTGGGTGCTTGGAGAGGAGCTGGCTGGGTGCTTGGAGAGGAGCTGGCTGGGTGCTTTGCGAGGAGCTAATGGCCTTATTTGATTAAGAGGCTGGGGATCGGCGCTCGGCGGATTGAGGGATTTGCGTGACGCTGGCTGCAGTTGTCTTTGGGTCGCAGCCACAGCATGCTGATTTCCACTAAGCACACTGAGCGCTGTGTCGCCACCACCAACCCCTCCAGTCTGTCTGCCTCTGTTTGATCTGCGTGGCAAAGAGGTTTACCCCAATCCACGCGCCACATGAGCGAGGCCTGCGATAGGCCGATTGTTCAGATCAGCGATGTGAACATCGTTGAACCATGGCTCTGTTGGCTGTGGCGGCATTATCCATGTTTGCGTTTGCTCTCCCTAAAGGCAGCTCAAACATCTCCTCTAAATGGATTAGCTCAAGTCCTGCATGTACAGGAAATGACACGGCTCTCACCTCTCCATCTTAAATTGGCTTAGGATAACACGTCTTACACGGCAGGCTAGGGGATAATTGTGTTTTATGTTGATGGTTTTATCTGAGGATTTTTAACGTGGAGCGCTTTCATTTATTTATTTGTGTATTTCTTTTGCGCCGCGCTCCCAAACAAAAGCCTGACGGGGCGGCGCTGATTCCCTAATAGATGTTCTGCACAGCAAATTAATTTCCACTGCCTTCTAACCAGGAGAATGCTTCTGGCTGCGGGTCTAAGCTGTCATTAAACATGATCAATGTATCCTCCTCATGCATATTTAACGTGCAGTTGAATGATTAAAGATGAGATTATTTACTTGTTAACAAAGAGCTGCAGCACACAGGACCGGATGATTTCACAGCGTCAGTTTAAGCCTCCTCTCTTTGAACATGCAAGGCAGCTAACAGAGCCGCTTCACTGCGTAGGTGTTCCTCTCTCTGAACTTGCAGGCAGCTAAAGCGTTTGTTCACACCAGGCGCTTAACAGAAGCAGAGCTGAAGCTAAAGCCACGCTCAGGCTAAACCGCTCACACAGGAAGCACTCTCTTCTCCTCAACGCCTCGCTCGGCGCGACTTGACCCCGCCCACAACTTCCATTGACTTCATCCCTGGCAGCTTCACGCTTGGAAAATAGAGCTGAATCCTGAACGATGGCTTCAGGGCAGCTTCAGCGTGGCTTGAGCGTGGCACACGCGCGCGGCTGGTGTGAACGGCCTCGCCTGTTAACAAGGACGCCGAAATGAAACTTGTGGCTTCAGCGTAAGCTTCAGCGTTGCTTGAGCATTGCTTCGGCGTTATGGTGTGAACGCCCCCTGTAACTCGTGGAGGCCAGAGCCGCTTCACTGCGTAGGTGTGAGATAAGATAACTCAGCTTATCTGGTTTTCTCTTGTAGTCTAAGTTGAATGCAGTGCTTAATTGTCCTGAATGGGAAATTTGGCTTGAAGCAAGCTGCACGGCTTTATATGTGATCATGCACATTCAGCATGCCTACAGGAGTGAGTCAGTGCCTGTGGGTATTTGCTTCCAGTTTGTCATAGATTTGCCGAACGGGCTGAATATGCAGGATTGCATTTTTCTCTCCTCTTCACATTTATGTATTCAACACAGAAAGGGCCTTTATCCACACGTTTAAATTAAACGGATTTTTGTTTGACAATCATCTGAATTATAATCCCTATGGAGTTATTTTTCGCGATTTAAAAGGGAGATTTATCCTGCAAAATTATGTTGGACTACGAGTTGATGATGTGTTGACGACGATGCAGCATTATTGTGCCTATCTGCGGCGCCATCGCTAATGAAGGCCTGACTTGGTTATTTCTACACATAGCGAGAGGAATGCGGTGGATGATGTTAATATTCAAGGCCAGCTGTCCAATCTAGGAGATGGTAGGAATGTGCTTGCATGTGCAGAAGTCAGACACACACGCACAATCAAATACACACACACACACACACACACACACACACACACACACACACACACACACACACACACAATAAACACAAACATGGCCGCACACTAATGAGTATGGTTTGTTTTCCGAGTTTAAATCACCTCCTCGCCTGCCCACCAAGGCCTGCGTCTATTCACGCCATTAAAGTTGCATTTCTGAGTGTATATGTGCTGACATCCTTCTCGGCGAGCTTGATGGTATGAGGCCAATTGGAAACGGTCCCTCCTGGGAGGGCGATGATGAGAAAGCAGTTCCTCCTCTCTCCGGCTCGGAGGAACACGTCCTAACCCCGCGAGAAGCCCGGGGAGAGAGAAGGCAGCGGCTGCTATTGATCGCTCTTGTCAACACTCAAAAGGCCTCTGACAAGGCTTAGTGCAGGCCTGCTGGCTTGAGCCTCACCAACTCACCAACAGCCTGGAGCAAGATGCATCAGCCTGCTAGAGCAGACCTGGCGTTACTGTTTGCATCGATAACTAGGGGAGGAGAGCAGCATCTCTGCCATGTCTCCCCCCCCCTTCTTCTGTGCCCGGAAGACTTTGAGCTGTTTCTCCTCTACTCCTACTGCTCTATCTGATCCACCGGATTCAAATCCACAAGCAGTGCGAAACCTCTGCAGGACACGTATTGATTTTTTTTAGCATGAGTTTACAATAGGAGTTGGGAGCCTTGCCAACCCTTACACCAGTGAAACATTTCCACACACCTGATTGAATGTTCTATGTTTTTCATTCTCTTGAAGCCATTTAGATTTAAAGGCTTCTGCTTAAAGGAGAATTTCTTTTCTTTTTAACCTGGACCCATCTCCTGGCAATAATTATGATTTGGCCACTCACCCAGCGATGTCCGCGGCGTTTCTGGCCGTCCTAGCGTTGTTTTGAGATCAATCGCGTCCAAGTCAGTTGTAAAATGGAGCTGATTTGGGGCCGAGTGTGAGCCTGTCTTTCCTGCATCTAAATAGCTATTTTTATTCCCGTTTTCGCCACATATCGTCCTAATGTGATCCCTCGACATCCACCAGAGTGATATTTCGCCCCAGGCCATTTCCTGGAGTCTCCCAGGGATCAAATTGCCTCAAACGTGATCTCGGTCACCAAGTCTCGTAAAGTCCCGCGATACTTTCCTGCCGACTGGCCAACTACAGGTAGGACGCTTTGCAGTGGTGGTTTTAGCGTAACCTATGTGGGGTGTGGCGTAACCTATGTGGGATTCGAAATAACGAAGGTTACACGTCCTAATGAGGGTTGACATTTGTTTCTTAGGTAAATAGTGAAGTTGATCCTACCGATGTTACTCATTTAGTTTGGCAGCACTGCTGCAGCGGTAAAATTACTGCTGTTATTTAAACGTTTTCTTTGTATTTAACGGAAGCCCCTGCTTAACAAAAGGCCCACTGCTGCCACTGTGCTGCTGCGACGCCTTTCTACTACCACGCCGTGCGTCCCAACGCACTAAATGAGTAACATCTGTATGTATGGATTCCATCAAGGCAAAGGGCAACATGACCTAAAGTCAGTCTGGTAAGTTCACATTTCCTGGTTAATTGAGTGGAAAACACTCACTCAGTCCTATCAATATGTTTTGTTGTGATCAAATTACCTCTTCTGATTGGCTGAGAACTGGTATCTCTGAGGTGCAGAATTCCCACATTTACCCCATATCCCCACGTTTACCATCACACATAAACTAGTGATGTGAATCAAAACGTGCTATACAGTTGTTACTCATTTAGTTTGGCCACTTTACTGCTGGGTTCTCCAAGGTACTGCTGCAGTACCTTGTGTGTGGGCTGTCGTTATTTTTTAAATGTTCTCTTTGTTCTTTTTTTTTGTTCTTTACAAAAGCCCCATCCAGGCTCCACCCACACTGCTGCCATGGCGGTGTACAGCTGTAGGGTTCAGGATGTAGGGTTCAGGATGCAATACAGTCAGAAAGTGTGACTGTGCAGAGAGGTTTATTTCTGAGCCACAAATCTTTTCGAGACATGCCATTGGCTGCTGGAATGCAAACATTTTTAAAATGTCAATACAGAGTAGGGATGTAGGTACTACCGGTACTACCCCCGAACCGCGGTACTATTGCTGTAGAACAGGTTCTATACTAAGATTTAAAAAGACCCGGTACTTTTCCGACCGCTGCTATGACTGATAATGGTCAATATGAGCCTGTCTCTTTAAGAAATGCGCTGGAGTGAGTGACGTCATATCCACATGTCAAGCGGTGAGGAAAAGAGTTTGAGGAAAAAAAGCAGCTGAGCACTGAGCAGACCCGCGCACATTAAAAGCAAACTAGCAAAGTAGGCTATGGCTAAACACAAAGCCTCTCCCAGCCCAGTTAGTAGCAGCAGCTGTGCCCTTTCACAGTTTACATCTAACGTTATGTAGGCTACTTTCACGCATACTTCAGTCAGGGTTATCGACAGTCCATATTATTGCCTCTGCACGCTTCCCGACGCTACAGTGAGAAAATGCGCTCGTTAACTAACGTTAACTAACGTTACAGCGGACTCCGCTGTACTAACGTTACAGCGGACTCCGCTGTACTAACAGCGGACTCCGCAGTAACGTTAGTTAACGAGCGCTCACTGTAGCGTCGGGAAACGTGCAGAGGCAATAATATGGACTGTCGATAACCCTGACTGAAGTATGCGTGAAAGTAGCCTACATAACGTTAGATGTAAACTGTGAGTAATACTGCCTGAATGCCCCACCCATGACAAGAAGTGCTAAACTGGAAGTTGAGATTACTGAGTATAAACAATTTAGAGACATCAGCCCTGCAGAGGATCCCCTGGCATGGTGGAAGCAACACCAGACAGACCTGCCCATCTTAGCTCAGTTTGCTAGACAATATCTCTGTATTCCAGCATCAAGCTGTGCATCTGAACGTGTTTTCAGTACTTCTGGGAATATCTGCAGTCCAACAAGATCTAGACTGACCGAGGAACATGTTGACACCCTCGTTTTCTTGGCTAGGAACCTGAAGAAGACATTGGGATGGGAGGGACTGAGTGAGTAAACTGAGAGTCAGCCAAACAGTGAGTCTGTCTACCACCCATAGGAGAACTAGGGTTTAGACTGAGTAGGCTGGGGGACAGAATGGGAATATGAAGCCATGCTGCTTGTTGAAGAAAAAAAGATTTGAGTTTCTGCTGCTATAGTGTTTTATTATATTATTATTTATTTTACTTATTCCCATTTCCCACTGTTCAAAAGATTTGTGTTATGTTACTGAGTGTGTACTTATTTGACAAGTAAAAGTTAGACAGAATTTAAATGCCACCAATTATTTATTTATTGTTGTTATTGGTGTTTCTCTGAGTTTTTGCTGCTATAGGCTAGTGTTTTATGGTCATTTTATTTTCACTGGCATTACTTTATTTTACTTACCGGTATTCTCACTGCTCAAAAGGTTTGTTTTGTTCAGCATTTAAATGCCACACCAATTTATTGGTGTAATTGTTCCCAAACTCTTAAAATAAAGCCAAATCTTGACATTGGACAGTTTCACTTTTTTTTTTACAAAAAGTATCGAAAAGTATCGAAAGTATCGAAATACAAATTGGTACCGGCACCGAAACAGAAATTTAGTACCGCTACAACCCTAATACAGAGTGACAATAATATAATTTGGATGGAGAGCTCGTGAAATTTTGAAGGGCACAAATGAGACTGCTTCTCATTTATGATTACTACAGTATGGCAGAATATTGCGATACATTTTTCTGCCCCACAATCTTCTATATTCTCACGTTTTTGTCTTGTGATGCATTGAATTTCAACTATCGTCCCATCCCTAATATATGCTAGGGTATACAATATGTATCCAAGTCCATTTATTAGTATTTAGGACAACACAAACAGGGTTGGGAGGGTTACTTTAAAAATGTAATCTGATACAATTACTAATTACCTGTTAAAAATTGTAATCAGTAACCTAATCCAAGTATCACAACATTAAAGTAATGTAACTGATTACTTTTCGTTACTTTTGAAAAAGAAAGGGGAAAAAAAACAGCTGTCAGACTTTACAGCAAGGCCTTCAGCCACTACATAGTATTGACTAAATGTAACTGTAATCTTGATTACCGTACATCTTTCTTTTTTTTATGTAACTGTAATGGATTACAGTTACTCTTTTGATTTGATTTTTGTAATCTGATTACGCAATCCCGTTACATGTAACCCGTTACTCCCCAAGCCTGAACACAAGCAAATCAGCTTTCTAGTTTGCATGGGATCAAAGATCGTATGTGTACGACAAGATGCATTGGTGTGCGTTTCACTAACAGTGACTGCTTGTCATTGGCACAGTAAAAAGAGCAGGGCGTTGCTCTTGCGGCTTGTTGTTCTCTGTCTGGCTCAGTGGACACAACAACAGCTGATGATGTTCCTCCATTCAGCGTCCTTTTTCCATGTTTGTGCTAATAGCCATATCATAGGCCCATTATCCTCCTCATCATCTTGTTTACCCTGTCAGTGATATTCTTGGAGTCCCAAAGCTGCAATCGAGCTGCCGCACGCTCTTCTCTCCGCTCCAGAGGACACGCATTGTTAGCGCTGTTGTTTTTGTAGCTTGACAGCTTATATATTCCGCCCCCCTAAAAAAAAAAGTGTCCTGTATTATTTTAACAGCTGGGGTTGAACCTGCTCTGAATAAAGCTCAGGATAAAGCAAGTGCCAATGTTTGTCACCTTAACCTGCTGCTGCTGCTGTTGGGTTGCATCACCTTAGTTGCATCACCTATAAAAACAAACTGTGGGAGTGCGGCTGGGGCTCTTCTCCCAAATGGCCAGTTGACACCAAGGAGTACAGATGTTGCCCGTTTCCAAATACCTTTTTACTGTGACAGTATTGCCGCGGGAAGTCGCGGTAGTGGCTCTACCCACCCACCCTATTTTTTGTAGTGTATATCTTGCAGAGAGGTGGGTGAAACCTCAGCGTGGGTCTAATGTCAAAGTGAAAGTGTGTCTTTATAGTGTGTCTCTCTCTTGTAGTGCATACTGTACCACGTTTCAGCCAAATATGGCTCATTTCTTTCCGATGGAGCCAAGCGGTCTCCCCCCTCGTCTCCCCCCTCGGCGGGAAGCGTCGCCGTCGCCTGGCTCAAGTGCCTCCATCACCATCGTGCGTCCTCCGACGTGTTTATGGGCGAGCGCATTACGACTGGGATCATTAACGGAGAGGAACGACTCCGAGACGTTAATAAGAAGCTCGAGCCGACTCGAGTGTTTCACACAAAGTGCTCTCAGGAGGTTGTTATCGGAAAACTCTCCTGCTGTTAAGCGGCCCCACGGGTCACTGTAGCCACATTAGTGCTAGCATTAGCATTAGCTCCCCGTCGTGCAAGCTATCCTGAGCAGCTCTTGTCTGACTCCTCACTCGCTCCTCTCATTACAGAGGGAAAGGTGAAATACTTTCCGACACAGAAGTTGTTTAGCCCCTCTGTCGGCCATTTTGTTTGTTTGATGAGGCGGTGAAGTCTCATTCTAACAAACTACTTTGTATTTGATCAAATGTGTGACACGGTCACAACAGGGCGAGTTGAAAGCACATCTGGGACAGGGCAGAGTTGAACGGCAGTAGCTAGCTGTAGCTCAGTAGCCTAGCATGCATAAAAACACAGCTGATATTTATTTGAGTTTTGAGATGGACGATGCAGTTGAATTCTATGGCTGGAGATTCTTTCTACCAATGAGACAGACAACAGAGGGAGCAGGCTGACGACGCAACATAGAGATAAATAGATCGTTCATTTTCTCATTGTCTCTATGATAATATGATAAGGATATGAGCGTGTTGGAAAATAAGCTATTTACAGGACGTAAATACAAGCATTTCACATGTCCGGTATTCCTAATTTTCAGGTCGCAGTTCAAAACAGATGATCTTTTTGTCACATGTAGATCAATCAGAGCTCATCAGGGTGACTTAAAAAACATCATATAAAGCTGGAAATAAGGTCCAGGTTGTAAAAAAAAGCGGAATTCTCCTTTAATAATTTGTTAGCAAACTAAGCTTGTTCACCAACTTTCAGGATGATTTTCTCTGAATGTTGCTTTTAGGAGTGCCAACATTCAAATAAGCACATCTTCTTCAACTATTTTCGGATTTTAATGACACATTTGAAAGTTTACAATCTGCACTTTCATAATCCGTAAAAGAAAACTGAAAAATGACTTTGGCTTACTTGTTAGCAGTCCCTGTCGCATATGTGTGATGACTCCCTTTCCTACTTCTGCTTCTCAAACACTACAGAGGGATTTATTCTTCCACAGATTCACAGTGCTTATTTTATATATATATATATATATATATTTCTTGCCCACAGACCGTGCCCCAGGCTTGCTGTCTCTGTCTTGGTTAATACTATTAGAGAGTCCGCCATGAGGCCGACGCATCAAACCTAACGGGGCTATTTCTGTTTGTTCAGCCTGCTTTCATTTAGCCCTGCAGCAGCCTGGACTGCTCGGCCGGGGGACCGACTCTCTGATGTGGGATCTGTGTCCCTCGGCGAACAGGCCAGCTGGCTCCCGGGAGATACGCTGTGAAGTCCCTGATCTCCAGTCAGACCACAGCACATCTCCTCGCACGCTCTCTCTCTCTCTCTCTCCTCGTACGCTCTCTCTCTCTCTCTCTCTCTCTCTCTCTCTCATTGATAAATATGCCATGACTTCTGTGCTGCTGCTGTTCTTCGACTTCTACTGCTTGAACACACTGCAAGTGTTTTGGTTGGTCGATTGTGAACAGCGCGAGAGGCTACGATTGATCACTCAAACTTTATTCATATAGTGCATTTCATACATAACGATGCAATACAATGCACTTGACAGAGTAAAATAATTGCAATTTAAACTCACATTAAACTGTGCACGTGCAGTGAAAGTTAGCAGTAAAATCATCCGTGTCCAGCAATCTTCCCTGTATAACAAGTAAAGACTGACAAACATAAACACTCATTTATTCCCTCCGCAATTCCCCTCCTGAACTCCAGGGGGCCAGGTGGGTAGATTAGGTACATTAGGTATGGTGGTGTTCTTTCTTTGATGATGATGTGATAATGTCTCACGATGTTGCCGACCTTGGCTAACTTTGCAGATTTGTATTTGTGTTTGCGATGGCATCGTCACTTATGCTGCTTAACATGAGGTTGCTGTACTTGTGTTTACATATTCATGTTGTATTTATATTGGTGACATATTGACCTTGTAACTGATGTACCAAAACCAGCACTTTATTAGTGTTTTATTTGCGTAAGCACTTTAGCATTCTAGTTTGTTTGCAATTTATTTGATTCTTTTGGCGACAGTTGTCCCCTGCGTCAGAGACTGTTGCACAGCTGTAGGGAAGTTCAGAGAGAACTCCAAGCAGCCGAAGATGGCGAGTTCTGCCTCCGGCTGCAGGGTTATTTTGTAGACCTTAGAGTACCAATCTAATAATTTGGCCCAGAATCCCGTCAGTAAAGGGCAGAACCAGAAGGCATGAGATAGCGTGTCCCATTTTGGACCTAAGCAATTAATTGCAGCCTCCGCGATTTGAAAATGGCAGAGGTTCAGATTGTGATTTCAAAGTATTTATTTTTGATTAATTGTTCAGCTCTACCAGACAGACAGACACACTCATAGCAGGGGGAGGCTGCAGTCACAAACAGACAGAAACACAGACAGATCCAGAGGAGAGCAGACCTGTAAGAATCCTGTCCGCAAAGGTTAGACTGGGTTGAACTAATCAAGGGAAGCACTTGCCTGCAGAGCTGTGTGTGTGTGTGTGTGTGTGTGTGTGTGTGTGTGTGTTTGCGTGTGTGGGGCTGTCCTGGGTGTTCAGATAAGCTCAGGACAAAACGGTGGTGTCTCCCCCCCCATCAGTGCAGCAGCTAGCCTGATGCTACAGCTAATCCGCTAACACTGACAGCTCCCGCTTCCTCCCCCGGCAGCCCAGTTACACATATCATCGACAGACATGGAAACACACACCTACGACGTGTCAAGAAGGTCTTCATTCATCTCGCATCATCACACCGCACGCACTTTGGTTGCCTCTCATCACAGTTAATGCGCACAAAATGGCCGTGATGAGCGCTAATGTGTTGTGGCAGCGGAGAGCGCCGCCGGCTGATTGGCCCTCGCTCACTGGCATTAACGAGTCATTGGCTGTGTGTTTTGTACTCGTGTGAATCAATCAGGTTCCCTCTTTGGGAACGCCGCCTCCGAGATACGTTCAAACAAGAGTGTAACGACAGGGAACGGCCGAGCAACAGCATCTCACCAGCAATTTGTGAGGGTGGTTGGAGGAGGGGGTGGGGGGGTGCAGAACAGGGCGGTTGGAGGAGGAGGTGGGGGTTTGGAGGAGGGGGGTGGGCTGCAGAACAGGCAGTAGGTAAAGGCTGCTTTATACTCACCATGCCGTGAAGGGCGCGGGGGTGGAGCGAGGGTCGGACGCGTCAAATGACGTAAATGTGTTGGGCGTGGTTGGGCGCTACCTCCGTAGGGCGCCCACCGTGTACCTGAAGATTTTTCTCACAGCGCGACCTCCGCACGGCTTCTCTCCAAACTGAACACTGAGCTGTGTTTTCACCACATTTCTTGACCCATGTGGTAGGCTAAACTTTGATTTGCAACTGTTCGTTTTTAGTCATTTCACCAAGTAAATCTGTTGTGTTGAGAGCATGATTGAGAGAGATTAAAAGCAGCACAGAGTAGGCTATCAGGGCTGAGAACTGAAACGGCTATTCAGTAAAAACAAGTTTGGTGATTCATTCATGTGCTGATGTACGGTCGTTTGAGAGTGAAAGCGCACTCAGTACTGCACATAATAGCGTTTCATTGCGACTTTTCATGGGCTGTTCTCGCTATTACCATTGTACAATACATGCTGATCAGTTGGCTGATCACTTCTGAGTAGGGGTGCACAGATCGATCGGCACGCAATCTGTATCGGCCGATTTTGACCTCAAATATGCGATCGGCTGATTGCCGATATTTCTTGCTGATTGCCGATATTTTTATATATATATATATATATATAAAAAAAGCCCTATCACTAATCAGGCTTTCCAACGATATAAAATACAATACCAATTTGTATTATTAAAGGGGAGAAATAATCGACCGAAATAACGTTTCCAAACTTTTTTGAGGAGTTTATACAGTATATCGGTGATTGTAATCGGTGATCGGTCGATGATCGGTTGGGCAGATATTTCCCATAGGCGATCGGCAATCTGTGATCGGTGGCAAAAAACTTGATCGGTGCACCCCTACTTCTGAGTATAAAAGCATCTGCCCCAGCGCGATGTCCGCACAGTGACTCGTGGAGCTCCACCCCACGGAGCCTTGCTCGAGTATAATGAGCTCTTAAGGCAGACAAACACAAGGACACACTGGAAGGCCACGCGATAGAGCGCAGACCTCCTCTCAACACTTTAACAACTCTCCAGCTTGCAAAGCTGCAGCTTCCGCCACGGTTTGTTTCTTTATCGTTTGTCTCCCAGACTTGATGGTCCCTCAGAATAGCAGTGAATGTGAATGTGAATGCCACGCTGTTTAGCAGCCAATTTGTGAGTCCCGGACCTTCCCGGCAGCACTTTGAACACACCATAATAGTAGAAACTGCTCTCTACCCTCACGGTCTAATGCTGCTAATTCCAGATCAAAATCTACTCAGCCGACTTGGCCACAGGCGATCTGCCCGGCCAATTTCAGCCAAATCTGTGTGTAACTTGCTGAAATCTCTTTACTACGAGACAGACATAATGGGAGTGGAGGAAATATAAGGCAGGGCAGATGGAGAGTATATAAGCACTGCAGCTACAGTAGCTGATCGCTGTCCGTGGTGCTGAAACACCAAGCATCTCTCTGTGTGTGTGTGTGTGTGTGTGTGTGTGTGTGTGTGGAGTGAGTGGAGAGTTGGCCGGGCCTGACAAGACGTCTGCTGGAGTCACAGTGTGTGTGTGTGCACACTTGTAAAAAGGTCAGTGGAAGACCTTTGAATGAATTACAGTCACTTCACCCCCGAGAGAGACTCTATGTCTCCTCGCTGTCCCACTTCTCAAACTCTTCTGGGTGGCAGCCATCTCCGCCATCTGGACTTCTTCTCTGGCTGCGTGTGTTGCAGGATGGCCGCCCGGGCGCTGTCCCTGGCATGGCTCAGTTCCCTCGTCTCCCTTCTCCTATAGGATCTTTATCCCCGTTTATTTCCAGTTGAACTTCGGGCAGGGCTAATCCTTTGACCCAGAGGGTCTGCTGGCTTCATGTTCATGCTCTGTGCCCTAACATTTACCAATTCCTCATGGAGTCAAACTTGGAAACTCTGTTGCCAGCCTGGAAACTTACTTGGTGTAAATAAATACAGTAGCATGATGGAAGGGAATGCATCGTCTAAATTCCTGTTTTATTACTCTGGGTCAGCGCTCTGAAACAAACTATTATCTCCCCTTTTTCATATTAGCTAGCTTGTGATATTTTGTTATCAGAGATTATTCTCGGTAGCAGGTTATTACCTAGCTGTCAGACAAGCGGTGTTCTCTCTGTGTCTTTGTCTCTCTCAGTGCAGCAAGCGCCGCTTGTGCTAATCTCTCTCTGGAGAAAGTGTCTTCATTAAGACAGATTGTATCTCTTTCTCGCTTTATATCCAAGCAAATTGTGTACAATTGTGAAAACTGTTAAAAATGGGTCACAGTGAAGGACACAGATAGTCTGTAAGAGCCCACAAACTTAACATCACTGATGTAATGGTAAGTACAAACTCTTTGATCATCATATGGCGCCAATATCAACACAAATCAATTATGTTTTTATTGATTACCTCATTGAGTGCCAACCACTTTTGGAAGATGGATGCTCCCAGTGCCAGCCCTTTCAGAGCGTTTTCAGTGATTTCTCGAGGCCCACAGAATATTGTGTGATATTACTATGTAAACACCGAACACGCCCAAAGAACGATGAGACTCTATTGTATCATCAGCAAAAAAAAGTTTATTGATATAATTTTCCGTTCTTTAGTTATCAGCCGGAGAAGATAGGTTGTTTTCAGCAAAAACAGACGTTTCAAACTAGAAGCTGAGATAATCAGCCTTTTGTGAAATGAAGCATTTCAAGCACATCACTGACTGAAGCTAATATTTTCTGATGTAGTGACACCTCAAAAAATAATTTCCTTCAATAAAACAGCGAAAACAAAGGAATTTTGTTTGACAAAATAATATTTTTTAGCTGCAACCAGCAGCGCTGGCCCCTGCGTGCGCAGACCCTACACTTTCTTGCAGGTCTTGATTTACTGCTGGTGGGCATCAGATATTCTAGCTTGCCAATCTGTCCATCGAGCCTGCTGTCTGGGTCTGTCTGGGTCGGTGTTGTATGTTACCCTGCGTGCCCCACCCCCCTCTACTGCAAACCCCTCCTCCGTGGGTGTGTCTCTGGTGGCTCTGGTGGCTCTCTGCTGCGTTTGCTCTGCACTGAAAACCCAGCTTTTTCACAGCGTTCCACGTGTATTTGTCACCGGCTCCCAGCGCTTCCAGTTGAGAATAATAACAACTCCACAACTAATCATGTGGAGGGGCTATCGCAGCGGACACGGAGGGGCTCAATTGTGGGAGCAGATTGGCTGCTGCAGGCACAGCTAACGTTATGCTTCATGCATATCGATGCATACCGATGCGGTTTCCGTTTCATCACGGGGCTTCTTCTGCTGTTTTTCCTCACCTTTCTCTAATCTGGAGAGCACTGTCGCCACCTAATGGGTCCGTAAAATAGGTTATACACATTCAACATGCCCCAAATTTTTACAGGAGATGTATCAGGCTTTGATCCACGTCCCACCGTCAAAAAACGCAATTGACGACTTTAGTCGTCATTGGCACTCTACGTTACTATTTGAATTGACAACTATAGTCGTCATTGGCACTCAATGAGTTAAATTGGGAATCTCCAAAATCCTTTTCCCCCCATCTTTGTTGCTCAGCCCGTTTGCTGCGGTGTCTCTGCACTGCACAAACTATGTGGGTGGAGCTTGTTTTTTCGGTTTGAGTTTCTCTTGTCTCTGTCTGAGCAGCCATGGTGGCTTTTATGCTAACTAAACACTTCTTCTTCTTCTTCTTCTTCTTCTTCTGTATATTCCAGATGAACTGGAAACGTAAAACGCACCATGGGAAGTTTGATCTTGCATGCGGCGCTAAGCTGACCCTTTCCTAGATTGTTTGAACTCAGGGACATAGGGTTAGCCTTTGTTCACACCATAGGCGGAACATAGGCAGAACTGAAGCTTGAGGCAGGCTCAAGCTGAACTGACGCTTAACCGTTCACACAAGAAGCCTTCTCTTTTCCTCTCGGCGCGCCTTGAACCCGCCCATAACTCCCATTGAATTCATGCCTGGCAGCTTCAAGCTTCGCGCATCACGCCTGGAAAATAGGACGGAATCCTGAGCAATCGCTTCAGCGCGGCTCTGCAGTGTGGCTTCGGCGTGATGTGGCCTGCGGCTGGTGTGATCGATCTCACCTTTTAACAAAGACGCCAAAATGAAACTGCGTGGCTTCAGCGTAGCTTCGGCGTACGGTCTGAATGGCCACTTAGGGTTAGATTAAAAAAAGTCACCTAAGGTCATTTCCTTTCCAAGTGTTTGGGCCAGAGGATCAGGCTGTGTCTCTGGGGGGGAACTGGACGGGGACAGATGTCTTCCTTCAGTCACCCCCAAAGCCTTAATTACAGCAGAGCCTGGAGGGCCTAATGATCGTGTTCCACAGGGTGCTAATGACACAATTATGACTATGAGGACATCAGTCATCCCCACTTAGCTCAGCCAGTGTCCTTGGCCTTTCAGACACACACACACACACAGACACACACACACACACACACGCACACGCACACACACACACAGACACACACACAGACACACACATGCACACACACACAGACACAGAAACAGACACAGATACACACACACACAGACACAGACACAGACAGATACACGCGCACACACACACACACACACACACACACACACACACACACACAGAAACAGACACAGATACACACACACACACACACACACACACACACACACACACACAGAAACAGACACAGATACACACACACACACACAGTCAGACTAGTGAACAAGACGAGCAGTCAGCTGAGACTGAGCGTTATTGAACTAAATGACTCCATTACACAAAGTGACTGGACTGAAGGAGCGTTTTGAAGGAAAGGGAAGATTAGCGGCGAGGCAGCAGATGGATGTATGGCCTCCATTAAAACCAATGTGTCATTTCAACAGAGCATCAATCATCCCATTCAGCCCGTATGCTGGGACCAGTCAGGAGCCACAACTTCATTCAGCCCGTATGCTGGGACCAGTCAGGAGCCACAACTTCAGCGCTCCCTCATCCCCCCCTCTCCCCCCGGTTCCCCCCAAACTACTTTAGCCGGGCCGTGCCTTTGTCGAGGGAGGGAGCGATGGGGATACGCGTGTGCCAAGACCCACTATTATGCCCCAGCTCCGCTGCGTGGGGATGGATTTGAGATGTCAGACTCCGTGCCAGAGACTTTCCCTGGAGGAGGGAGCGGTTCTGCGCCGGGCTCCACCGAGCGAGACGGAACGGAGTTGTTTACGGCCCAGAGTTTCCGTACATTCACGCCGCATTTAACCGCTGACAATTAACGAGCCTTCACTGTGACTGCCGCAGTACTGAGTTACCGCGCCAGCGTGACCGGGACGAGCCACGACAGCTAGAAGAAAGGGGGGGGGGGGGGGGGTTGGGTACTTTAAAATACATACAACTCAGAGATACAGAGACAATACAATGTTTCCTTCACATTGTGTATCAGTGTGGATATAAAAAAAATAGATCCTATGTATGAATTTCTTTCCAAAGCCTCTGTCTTTCCATCAGGGTAAAGGGTGGTTACTCCAGTAATTGCCCCGCACCAGTGTTGCCCCGCTCCAGTGTTGCCCCACTCCAGCTCCAGTGTTGCCCCGCACCAGTGTTGCCCCGCTCCGGCTCCAGTGTTGCCCCGCTCCAGTGTTGCCCCACTCCAGCTCCAGTGTTGCCCCGCACCAGTGTTGCCCCGCTCCGGCTCCAGTGTTGCCCCGCTCCGGCTCCAGTGTTGCCCCGCTCCACTGTTGCTGGCTTCCAGCACAGTCATTGATTTATTCAATGTGTCCACGATCAAAGCTGTATACCAAGTGCTGCTATCATTTATAATTCAGGCAAATCTTGGTATCTTCCATGAGGCAGAGCAGAAGCCTCAGCCTCTAACGCACTCCTGAAGAAGCAGATAAAAGGAGAGAATCACTCGCTGTTTGCTATTTCAAAGGAAAGTTCTCTCTCTCTCTCTCTCAGCTGGCTCGTAGCTCCAATTGTTCTTCGACGGGCTCATCTGTTTAATTATAGGTTTAATGGTGTAAGTCAGAGCTCTGAAGTCAGAGCTGTGTGTGAGTGTGTGTGCGTGTGCGTGTGTGCGTGCGTACAGTATGTGTGTACTCGTTTTGCTACCCCTGTGAAAACCAATTTAAGCTTTCCTAAAATGCCCTGGCTTTGAAGATGGAAAGTTTAGATCTTCAAAGTGATGGCATCTTTGGAAAGCGAGGACATTTTGGCTCTTCTTCGATTCACCTACTCAGGTTCAGTTTAGGGTCAGGATTTGAGATTAGCCTTTAGATTTGAGACATTCACGGACGGACGGATGGGGGGGAGGGAGGTTGTTTGGGGCCTTTGGCCGATTTGTGATCATATCGAATATATCGTGTTGTTTTCCACAATATCCCCCCCACCCTAAGTTTTTGCACAGACACACTTCATTAAGAACAGTAATGTGTGTTTGATATGTTAAAGACAGGGGGCAGTGTTCTGTTGACTTCATTAAGAACAGTAATGTGTGTTTGACATGTTAAAGACAGGGGGCGGTGTTCTGTTGACTTCATTAAGAACAGTAATGTGTGTTTGACATGTTAAAGACAGGGGGCAGTGTTCTGTTGACTTCATTAAGAACAGTAATGTGTGTTTGACATGTTAAAGACAGGGGGCGGTGTTCTGTTGACTTCATTAAGAACAGTAATGTGTGTTTGATATGTTAAAGACAGGGGGCAGTGTTCTGTTGACTTCATTAAGAACAGTAATGTGTGTTTGATATGTTAAAGACAGGGGGCAGTGTTCTGTTGACTTCATTAAGAACAGTAATGTGTGTTTGACATGTTAAAGACAGGGGGCAGTGTTCTGTTGACTTCATTAAGGACAGTAATGTGTGTTTGACATGTTAAAGACAGGGGGCGGTGTTCTGTTGACTTCATTAAGAACAGTAATGTGTGTTTGATATGTTAAAGACAGGGGGCAGTGTTCTGTTGACTTCATTAAGAACAGTAATGTGTGTTTGACATGTTAAAGACAGGGGGCAGTGTTCTGTTGACTTCATTAAGAACAGTAATGTGTGTTTGACATGTTAAAGACAGGGGGCGGTGTTCTGTTGACTTCATTAAGAACAGTAATGTGTGTTTGACATGTTAAAGACAGGGGGCAGTGTTCTGTTGACTTCATTAAGAACAGTAATGTGTGTTTGACATGTTAAAGACAGGGGGCGGTGTTCTGTTGACTTCATTAAGGACAGTAATGTGTGTAATGATGTGATAAGGCTGCAGCCTGTCAGAGGGGGGCAGCAGGGGGCTGACACCCAGGAGTCATTAGCATAATGACTGTGGCCACATCATATTGTTAGGGCATATGCTGTGTGTCTGATTGGCCGAGCCAGGGGTCAGTGATCAGCTTGACTAAAGAGAGTGATGTGAGAGGTGTGTGCTGCTCATTACTCCTGACTGAAGAATGTCATTCATAAAAACCTACACGCTGCAACTTAGCTTGCACTGCTGGAATATTATTTTAATAACTAGAATTAGAACAAAAAAAAATGTTTTAAAGCTAAACGTTTTAAAATGCATGTTACAAAGTGCTTCCCAGTTAAGATATGAATATAATATTTTTTTCATTTGTTTAGGGACAATGCACATAATGAACGTAATGAACATAATGACGTGCTTCACTGTTTACAGTCTGAATAGCAATTTGCGCTGCGACTTTGGCGATGCTACTAGTCACAACAACTACACCTCCAGTCATTTTCCACTGTTGTTGTGAGACGAGTTGGCGTCTTCTATGCAGAGTGTTTTTGCGTTAACGTTATTAGAAACGAGACGGAAAAGGAAGTGACAGTGGCAGGAGAGGTGTCTATAAAAGAGTTCAAATAAAAATAGACTGGGTTCGCAGATTGCACACACACTGACAGGAGGATTAACCCTAACATACATGTGTTTGATGGTGGGAGGAAACCGGAGCACCCAGAGGAAACCCACACCTACTGTATAACTCCACACAGAAATGACCTGGGACAGCCCGAGCCCGGGGTTCAAACCCGGCACCTTCTTGCTGTGAGGCTGCAGTGCTACTAACCACTGAGCCAACGTGCTGTGAGAATAACCAGACATCAGGATACAATGGCACACAATTGTAATATGGTGTGCCAAGCTTAAACAGCAGTTCTAAAGAACATCATCATATCCTATGCTACTATAAAATGAAGAAAACTGACCTTCTGCCTGTCTGTCTGTCTGCCTGCCTGTCTGTCTGTCTGTCTGTCTGTCTGCCTGTCTGTCTGCATCTATTTATCTCCTCAAGGGGTTGGCCAATCGATCTGAAACGGCACATGAGTATTGGACTGACGAAGCCGATCTTTCCATTTTCTTAAATTTAAGCTGTTTATGGGCATTTTTGGCAAGTCTGCGCAGATTGTAGCGCACACACACACTCCCGGTATGGACTAGTCAGACTGGATCCTTAGAAATTGATTCATTCATTAACCCATTGATACCTGATGCAGCATTTGTGTGTATATCCCTCATTAGTGTGTGTATCCCTTTAAGACCGCGAACCGCGTCACACGGTTCGCGGTCTTAAAGGGATACAAACACAAATGCTGCATCGGGTATCAATGGGTTAATTCCTTTCTTTTTCAGGGTCACAGAGGGGCTGGAGCCTATCCCAGCATGCACTTGGCTCCAGGCCGACATCACATGTTAAACACAGATAGACAGGCGCTCTCATACACACCTATGAGACATGAGTCTCTAATCCATGTGGCATGTCTTTGGACTATCAGGCGAACAACGGCGTGGAAACTCCACACAGAAAGGCTGCAACCCTGAAATAGACCCTGTAACCACTAAGCCGCGGTGCCCCACAGTTGAAACGCACCGTAATAAAAAAAATCAAAGCCACGTTCAAAAGCTGATAGCACCAATAAACAGTCAAACGATAGAGTAAGCTATTCGATGTTAACACTCGAGTAGGATTTTAATTTGTCTGTAGACATCAGATTCTTGCTGCACCGTGCTGCAGATTATTAACTTCTAATGAAATGGAAAGCAAAGATTGTCTTCTGAAGCCTCGGCTTTATGGAGGCAGAGATGAGATTTGGCGCTTTGCAGAACTGCTCCCAATTTACTGTCGAGAAGAAAACCAAATAACGCGCGCAGCGGTGATTGGCAGAAGGTTAAACACTTTCTTATCTGCCGACACGCAGGATATACAATCACAGAGGGACGCTGCCATCACACACGCCCGCGGCCGCATGCAGGGGGCTATCAGGTTAGCAGGGGGGGCTATCAGGTTAGCAGGGGGGGCTATCAGGTTAGCAGGGGGGCTATCAGGTTAGCAGGGGGGGGCTATCAGGTTAGCAGGGGGGGCTATCAGGTTAGCAGGGGGGCTATCAGGTTAGCAGGGGGGCTATCAGGTTAGCAGGGGGTGCTATCAGTCTATTAATCACATCAGGCAGAACTATGGTGTGGCTGTCATCTAGAGCTAATGCTCCCACATCCTGTCTGGGTCACACCAGAGGGGGAGGGGCGCTGGGGGGGTCAGGCAGCCTTTTATTTGACAAATCACGCTGCTTATTCACCTTATGTAGCCCCGCCCACTTGACCCAGTTGTGTTATGACTTCCTGTCCAAAACACCATCTGTTTTACCTGCTCACTAGTACTGTACTGTCACACAGGAAGTGTCAACACAATAGGAAGTAACTGGCTGACCCCTGTGTTGGAACATGAGGTGTGTAGCTTAGTTGAACCTGACTTGACTTGATGAAGAGAAGACGTGAGACTTGATTTGACTTGGGTTCTGCTGACTTGGGACTTGTCTCTGACTTGTACTTTGATGACTTGAAAAAGTTTCTCAAGTCTTGACTTGATATCAAGACAAGATATGTGTAAATGACTTATTCGATTGAAAGTGATCAGATTTGTCCCGCAGATGATTGGATTTGAATTCCCCTTTCTGAATGTGTATGGAATCATTGTATTGATTGCAGTTTAAACTAATTATGGAAATCAAACTCATGATGCTCTTACCAAGTTTTTTTTCCTATTAAAACCATTTTGCATTGAAAAGTCAGATATTTCCTTTTCTTGTTTTTCTTGTTTTTTGTTTTTCTGATCTTGGGGTTTTACGACTTGAGTATTGACATTAGATGGACATGGACTTGACTTGGACTTTACATGATCATCTACATTTAGACTGGAAACTTGAGTTGAGACCTGTGCCTCAAGACTTGAGACTGACTGGGATGTCATAAGTCGGTTAGATTCACCACGGACGCTCTGACTCTGATGATGAGAAACCCATTGAAAATGGCTTAAATCCCGTATTAAAACTGGTTACTGCGGCATGGAAACATCTGACTGCTTTCACTTGATGCCATCTGTTAGAGAAGATTTCAGTTCCATTGGCCTCATTTCATAATCAATAAGCTATAATTGCATCCACGTAGGTATTGGTATGAGTTATTAATCATAATGGCGTACACATAGATACACTGTGGTCTATGCACACTGACAGGCAGGAGGCCTATCTGTTCTGGCCCTGAGCGCACAGACAGCCCACACTCACTCTGACGCAGACAGCTGCTGTAGCCTTGGGTTATTTTGCTCTTGGCTGCAGGTCCCCTCTGCCCTCTGCCTAGAAGATGTTTGAGCAATGTTCAGTCTTTACTGTATTTGTGTATACCTGTCACTCAGATGCAGTCTGTTTGCAA
Source organism: Poromitra crassiceps (assembly GCF_964638095.1). Lineage (NCBI taxonomy): Eukaryota > Metazoa > Chordata > Actinopteri > Beryciformes > Melamphaidae > Poromitra > Poromitra crassiceps. Next base: position 14,905,703 of record NC_139645.1, on the reverse strand, counting down.
TTATTTTGCAAATATATGCAGTGTTGGGCAAGTTACTTTCAAAATGTAATATACTATATATTACTAGTTACTTTAATTTGAAAGTAATAAGTTACTTTACGATATTACTGTCTGTGTAGAGTAACTCGTTACTTATTACACTACTTTTGCATTACTTTCACCAAAACAACAGCAGCAGCAGAATGACATCGCCGCCCCGGAACCATCCCGAAAAATAATTTCAACCGGCTTGAAGTTACTGTCAAGGAGCGTTCACACCGAGATATTTATTTTTCGCTCTGTCGCTCAAGTCAACCCTTTGGAATCGCTCTGTCGCTCTGTTTAAATCGCTCATCAACAGGCACACGAAATGACGGACATGTGGGGGATATAACGTTACGCAATGTCATGCTGTTTGTCCACTACGAGCCACCGTCATTGTTTACAAGCTAAGCCTATCAGCGTGCTCCTAATGCGAGCTGCATACCGGTAGTACAGACTTCACTTCATGTCAGCTGTCAGCCTGTCAATCAGCTGTCAATGCGGTTTGTTGCCACACAATAAACCAGCGGTTTGTTCCAAGCCAGAGTGATCCTTGACTCGCTCTCACACGGCAGCCAATCAGCATTGAACAGCGAGCGACTGATGCCAGCGTATTTTCGCTCGAGTTGGAATATTTCATCTTGAGCGACGAGCGTATTTTCTCCCTATCGCTCTGTCTCTGCCGCTCGGACGCCCAGCGATTATTCTCCCAGGCGAATATACGCTCAATCGCTCGTTTGCATTGACTTTGTATGTAAACTCGACGCCAGCGACAAACTTTAATAGGTCGGTGTGAACGCACCTTTACTGAAAGTTACTGAAATCCTATAAGTAATAAGTTATATTACTGAGTTACTGCTAAAAGAGAGAGAGAGAGAGTCAGAGAGAATTTATGACATCACTGACGATCAGTGGGACCTGAGACAAACAGACAGAGCCCTATCACTTTTCTGAATACATTTCTGCGAGACAAACCTTTGATGTCTGGTCACAGGTCTCATTTTGGCTTGAGATGCTTTCTGGTTGTGCGGCAGAAGAATGTTATTGATACACATTCCATCCTACAACAGCATCTGTGCAAACTCAGATCGTGTGTCACATGGGTCCAGTTTGATGTCAACAATAAGGAAGAGGGATCATTAGATTAGAGGAGATACAATGAGATTAGATTAGACAGCTTTATTAATCCCCGTGGGGAAACTCATTTGCCACCAAAGCGACACATACAGACAACAATAACAGACAAATAGCAACAGACAATAACAGGCAGCAACCGTTACAGCCACAGTGCACAGACACGATAAAAAGCCATTGAGAAAAGATTAACAGCTGTGTTCGTAAAAAAATAAATGTAACCGCTGCTGGTACAAATGACCTAAGTCCTTCAGTGGAGCACTGAGGCATCACAAATCGCTCACTAAAAGAGCTTCTGAGTCGGTTAATAAAAACATGATGGAGAGGACGGCCTTCAAAATAAAGAAGCATTTTCAGTTTGGCCCTTGTTCTCTTTTCTGTAATGACCTCAAGTGAGTCAGGGGTAAAGGCCAATCACTGAGCCAGCCTTTTTCATCAACTTATTGATCCTGTGTTTTGATCGTGTGCAGTGATGCTGCCCCCCTGCCCCCAGCAGAGCACAACATAAAAGAGGACACTAGCAAGGTTTCCCTGATAAAAAAACAAACATGTTGAAGGATCTAAGAAGAATCCTCGTTCCTTTCTCCTGTAAAAACAGTAAACTAGTGTAGCTGAGTCAAAGAAGAGAGCTGGCATCCGCAGCTTTTCATTCTGTGAAGTGGTTTATTCATGGCGGCAGAGCGAGAGTGAATCCCAGGTGTAAACAGCTTAACCTGGATCAGACCGGACTGGGAAGCCGGTCAGTAGCAATCGCTTCACGCATATCGTTACTGCTTTGTTTTTCTACAGTAGGGCAGAACCGGGACCACTATAGCACAAAGAATAGTCACCTAGGTAGTTATATTATTATAATGTGGACAACATATATACACAATGCAAACAGTCATTTTGTCCCACGCAACAATACATCAGACGTCGGTCATCAGACTGAAGAGAAGCCGTGCAATTCTACTTTTGGGACAAATGTTGCGCTGGTCAAAACATACCACAAAACAACCCTTTTTTTAAAATGGCATTATGATATAAGTTTACAGGATTAATAAATCTAGTGAAAGACGACAACAAAAAACACCTCTGGTTTCAATATTTTACCTGAATGAAAATCATATTTTTGACTGTAAATGCACAAACACAATAGTGTTGACTTTCTGCAGGGAATTCCTTGTCAAGAAGTTTGCTCAAGTTTCAATTAAAAATCAACTGAGCCTGGTTAGAACCATCCGGATCCGTGAACTCACATTCTGTTCCGTTCTGCGGTTCCGTCTGGCCTCCAGCCCGGGGCGGGCGTTTTCACAAACTACAAAGTGTACGGGCCAATCGGGGACCTGCCTCTTAGTTGACATCGTAACCGGCCAATCAGGAATGCTGCTGGCAAAACAGTTATTGCAGAAATAGACTCAATAACAACAATTAAACAAGAGTAGGAGTAAGCAACAGGCGGGAAAGACGTTTTCGCCATTCTTTCGAGTGGATTTGACTGGCTGAAGGACTGGATTTGGCGACGCTGATTGGCTGAAGGACTTGTCTGTCATGGCAAGTACTTCCACCCACTGAAATGACTGTGCACAGCTTGGAGTCCAGATGGAACCGCAGAACCAAACAGAATGTGAGTTCACGCGTCCGGGTGGTTTTAACCAGGCTAGTGAACAGGAACAATATGAACATCATTCCCCCACCACAAACGGATGATATACGCCATTTTGTGTGATGTGATGGTTAAAAAAACGAAAAAATCCAAACAGAAATGTTTTGAAGAAGACTCGCATCTTCGCCAGGTTTGCTGAAGATAAGATAATTTCTCTTGTGGTGATCACATCATCAGATGAATGCTGATTTGTAGGGAAAGGAGTAGCAGGGTTGGAGAGGGCTTTTCGACGTCTCTCAGGTGTTTCTCATGGATTGAGGTATTTTCCGGTTCTTCCTAGCTGTTGCAAAGTGTGCTAAGTGATTGAAGTTGAGGAGCACACAGAGCTACTATCCCTGGGTGTAAATATACACGCTTGCTGTCAGGTTCATGTAACGCGTGTTATGATTGGCTGTCGAGCCTTTCACCTGGCTGAGGCAGCGGCTGCGTTCATCAAGGCGTTATAGTTGATTAGCTGATTTAGACGATCATAATTAAGCAACAACTGTAGATGAGAAGAAAGATTGTGTCTCCTCTTCTCCTCTGTTGCTGTGTGTTTAATTACTCTTTTCTGCCTCTAATTAGAGAGGGGAAGAGAACAGCAGCTCTCACTTTCACACACACACACACACACACACACACACACACACATACGCGCACTCACACACACACACACACACACACACACACACACACACACAGAAGTAGCACAAGCAGCAAACAAGCTGCCAGGACACTTGTCTCGTTAACATCTTGTCTTATTGTCACAAACAAGCAATCAGCTTTGATTGCCTGCATCGTTTTAGCATCCATCTACCTTCAAAGGAGAATCCTGGTGTTTTTTTATGATCCAGCCTCCTCTCTGATTCTGCACACAGCGGTTCAGCGTTAGTTGTAGGTATCAGCGCTCCTTCTCCTCCTTCAGAAGAAGAATTTTCTGCCAGTCGTTCTTCTCCAGTATGAAAAACAACTTCCACAGAGAGAGAGAGAGAGAGAGAGAGAGAGAGAGAGAGAGAGAGAGAGAGAGAGAGATAATGCATTTGGTTTGGTCAACCTCTCTCTTTTCTTCGACTCAGCTCATTATTGAGCCGAGTGGAGGGTTTTCATCTTTCGTTCCGCTCTAAAACTTCGCTGTCACGTTATTACTGTCTTTGTTAGCCGGGACAGCAGTTCATTTCAAGCTAGGTTTGACTCCCTTAAGTTTGTATTGCAGTTATGTGAAAAATGAGTAAATGTAAAAAAAGAAAAATAATCGAATTACGCCATGAACTGGAAAATGATTGAGGGGAATGAAAAGGAGGTGGTAGAAAATGAGCTAAAACTGTAAATGACACGGGTATTCTCCTTAAGAAGAGCTGCCAGACATATTCATGTGATAGTGGGGTTAGACCACCAGGGGTTCTCAAAGTTTTGATGACTGAGAGCCAATTTAGGGACCCAGCGTTGGCCTGAGGGCCGCCCAAGAAAAAACGCAACACAAAATAATTCCAAAACTAATATTTTCTTTAATAGCCAATTTTTTTCACTTTAATTCCCCAGGCCGCACTTTGAGAACCCCTGGTTAGACTGATATATCAGCCAGCTCTTTGGCTTTTATTAGATTTTTCATAGTTAGTGTTGTCCAGCTCTGATATGACAGAGATTCCTCCTGAGCACAGCAGCTACAGAGAAATAAGCTGGAACACCTACAATTTACATTTCTTTTTTGCATTTTTTAAATAAATTTAATTGTTCAATTTTTGACATGGCGAGTTTTAGTGTCCCATGATTTTCACCCTGCGAACAAACCTAATTTGGGGGTAAATAAATACTCAATACTTAGTAATTACTTGGCTTGCAAATGGAAGCATTTGAAGCTAAATATCAGTGGCTTGGTTCTGCTGGTGGAAGCCTGCGTGATACAGTCATCAAGCTGCATGTCTGCTTGGCGGTGGTGAGCGGTCATGTTTCATCGCCTCTCATTAGGGCAGAGCATGCTGGGTAATAGCCTTGGACATGTCAGTGCGGCGCTATCGCTATTACGGCGCCATCTCTGTAAGCTGCGTGGGCGTGACGTCCTACACTAATATGCATACGAGGGTGCAAAGATCCCATCATCAGCGAGACGTGTTACAGCTCATTCTGACCGGTGGTGCTGCTGCTGCTGGTGGTGCTGGTGGAGGTGGTGGTGGAGGTGGGGGGGACGGACTGACTGACTGGGCTCACCTTTCCCATTAAGCTGAAGCGACTCAGGTGTTGGCGGGCAGATCTCCGCGCGGCGAAGAGGCTAAAATAAACTCCCACACTCACGTTTTATGACCCCACTTCTTGATAGAGTGTGGGAGAGCAGAACAAAGATGTCCAAATCGTATTCGCCGCACTTATTCATGCTATGGATCCATAAAAGAGACATACCGGTACTATACGGTGTGATGCGTGCAAGGTTTATGCACGCCCTGATCGTTACCTCCATCTACGTGAAGTATTATATCCTATCGTATTCCAAAGAAAATGCCAGGCATTTTTTGAACCGAGCGACTCGTAGTGTGGCTGTAATAACCCCTTCTAAAATTAACGATCCACAAGGCCGGTTTGGCGTGCCCTGTTTTGAACTGGCCCTTAGAAGAAAGTTGTGGATTTTCGTTTAAAACTTGTTTCTGCACTGTCTCCATCATCATCACGCTGGACATCAACATGGAACAAGGAACATGGCTAAATTGAAGCATCTACCGATAGGCAGACACTGCGAGGCATTGAGGGGACATCTGTCATTTGTAGCTACAGAAAATAACCTGGGTTACACTTAACGTTATCGTGTGTTACTGGACATGTAACACACTTGGCAGTCTGAGAGCCATGTTACATTATGTGCTGTATCACACTGCATCACTTCATTTATATATTAGGATATTTATTTCGGTGCGGAAAAATGACTGAAAAAAGGATTTTCAATAACGATTGGTTTTGGCCTTGGTGCCCTCCATTTTGGCCACGGTGCCCCAATAAGTCTGTAAAGTGTATTGTAATGCTTGCCTTGTCCTAAAGATGACTTTAGCAGCTGAGGCTGTGTGGAGCAGTTGGCTGATTGTTGCTCTGAGGGGAGAGATGCCAAAGCACCTCATGCTGGATCTCTGGCTACGTGGATAGTGCTGTCGGTATTGAAGAGCAGCTGCTTTCAGCTCATTGTCAGTGTGTTGCGGTGAGAAACAACAGTTTGTGGGTGGATGAAACGATGCACCAACCTGGTATTTGTCTGTGGTGCTAAACCAGCCATATAGCTCCAACATCAAATATCCAAAGGCAAATAGGGGGTTCCAGTCAACGGTTTCTAACAACATGACAATGACGAAAACAGGTGAAATGGGATGTCAACTTGTTGTCATTTCACCTGCTGTAGTCATGTTGTTGGAAAGCATGCTGTTTATCGGACCTTATTGGAAGAATTACCATGTGACCCACATGTGTCAAAATGCGGCCCGGCACCTCATTCTATGTTGCCTGCAAGAGCTAGCAAAGAAGTTATATATAGTATAGGGGAGAGTTTCTAATTTATGGAAATGTCAAAAAAAAATTAATCTCAAATTTTCCCCATGTGAAGGGTTTTTGCAGACCACAGTCTTTTATCGTCTTTCAGTTAAATCATACTATGGTAATATGTGTTGTGATGTGATATTTTAATATTGTGACACACATTTCTGCTGTCTAAATTGACGATGACAAGCAAATTCTACTTAAAAACATACATGATAATGATGGGGTACAGTATGGAAAATTTTATTTGAGGTTTTTTCTTCATAGAGTATCAATGACATGAACATTAATCTTATTATCGTCCAGCCCTAATTGTTAGTGTCATGATGTCATCAACCTCGCCTGCTGGGAAGGATTGGAAATTGTGAATGCGATTGACTCGGGTCCGATACTCTGAGACGTTACGTTGGTCAGCTTCACAAACAAAACAGACGGGGGAGCCGGAAACTCCCACTATGCTAGTTTCCAGTTGTTATGAGAGTCAGAAGTCAAATATGTGTTCGACATCACAATTTCCCAGCACAACACAATGTGCACGGAGTCTCTCAGCCTCTGTTTACCTCCAGAGTCACCAGCGACCAGCAGCTCATGAATAATTCACCGTGTCACGGCTGTGATTTGAAATTCTTCTTCGTTGGTTTATAAAGTTCCCACACATTACTCACAATTCAGCTTTTTTTGTGGATTTGTTTTTCCATTGTAGCGCGTCTCGGGGCAGATGCGTTTCACGATGCATTTCAAATTGCTGGAGAACGTGCTGAGCCGAGGCTTTCCACAAGCGCTATCAGTTCAAACCGAGGCCAGGTGTGACACATTAACTGCAGCTAATCTGAACCAGCAGGCAAAAGATACAGCGAGATTAAAATGTGATGATTTTAATCGAACCGCTCAAACCCGGCCATACTGCGAGATAGCTTCCCCATTAAATATGCATGATCACATTCCTATTAATATACAGTCAATCTAGGAAAACTCTGTATTCCCAGAATATGGCAATTCTGAAAGAGTGAGCAAAAACACAAGTGTTAAGCGGGCGAGAGCTGCACTCCAGGCTGACTGTTTATCTGCCAGCATTGCAGTAACTGATTACCGTATATTCTTTTACACCAACTAGGCGATTCCAGCGGGGGCATCAGCTTCTTTGAAAGAGAAACGAGCAGTCCGGAGATTTAAGCAGTCCGGATTTTCTCAAGATCCGCACATAGAAGCAAAACTAAAAGAGAGGAGTCACTGAGGCACACCGACTGAGAGATGCAGGATGACTTTGATGAAGACACAGTGGGCCCTATCTTGGTATTTGCGGGTTAGGGTTGCACACCGGTTTGTGCGTGCCTTAAGGCAGGGAAGATGGCAGTCCGCCTTGCACCAGTGTCCAGGTGTTATGCTGAGTTTTGCACCCCCGGCCGGCAGCAGCTAAACGCATCCCCACCTCACGGGAGCATATTGTAATGATTTATACAGACATTTAATTCAGGAAAACCTTAACGGAAGGTGTTTTGTGCAACCGGCCGCTGATCCCAAAGAATTCAGAGAGCAAAACACTGCCTGGTCTGAATGTCTCAGCCTGATATAACTCAGTAAGTCATCTCTGTAGGATGCAGCGAGCAGTCAAGCCACTGAATGATAGATGCTGTGTGTCTCTGGGCTCGGCTGCTTTGACAGGTCTGTTGACAGGTTGTGTGTATGTGCATGTGCATGTGTGTGTGTGTGTGCGTGCGTGCCAAGGTCTGTTGACAGGTTGTGTGTGCGTTTGTTTGTGTGTGTGTGTGTGTATGTGTTTCGGGTGGGCGGGGGGTTGGGGTGCTGGGGCGTTTGACGGCGATGCCACTTGTCACATGTCCTCTGCGGGAGGCCAAGGAGCCTCTGCTGATTTTAGCCGTGGAATGGTAATCTCGGTTAATGTTTAATTTCCCTGCTGGTGCTGACCTTGAGGAGCAGAGAGCAGCTCAGGAGAGACGCGCGGTGGGGAGAGGGGAGGCGAGGGGAGGGGGTATGAGACGGGGGCATCTGATCTCTCCACGGAGTGCAGCTGTGAGCGACGTATTCTTATGAAACGCTTCGTATGATATCTGTGAAAAGAATTTTTCTTTCATAATCCTAATGGTCAGCATTACCAGCGAGCAGTGTGCAAACCCCCGTGTCACGAATTTGAAAACGTTGGTTGTTACCCTTAGGGTTAGGCATTATAGGCAAGTAGCCTAACACAACTTAAGGTTAGGTCATGGTTAAATAAGAGATATATATATATATATATCTTTTTTTTATGTGATTTACGCTAGGGTTCGAACCCCGCTCGTCTGCATCGAAGGCAAACGAATACGCCCGTCCGCTACCCCAACCACAACGCCCTCACTGGCCACTATTTTATTTCAGGCACCTAGTGCCTATATCACCCCCTGCTGGTTACTGCACCTTCATACACACAAATCGTACGTGCGTTACTTTTCGTAGGTATTAGTGCGAGCAGTGAATGAGAGCAGCCTGCCGTGAGCCGCGTGTCAAACAGTGGCGCTCCTCAGGCGCGATCACATGGCTTTTATAACGCTTTCGCCGGATGAAATATATATGGCGTGTAATGCATATTGCATCAATCCGGTTTGCCCTGTTGTTTTCCACTGCCTTGTAAATAGGAAATAACCTGACAGCAAACCGTCAACCTTGTCTGAGTTTCAGCCCGACGGTTGAGTACTCACTGCTGAGCTGCTGAAACTTTCATGACCTTCTTCCACTAGCAGGTGTACGTGAGCGTGAGAGAGATGGAGAGACATCAATAGACACAGAGAGAGAGAGAGAGAGAGAGAGAGGAGGAGGAAGGAGTGAAGTGTTCTCTAGCATCCATCATCTCTCTCTGTGGCGTTGGCAGACAGCAGCTCCTCTGACAGAACACTGGGCCCAGTGTTTACCGAGATGGCCATCAGAACTCAGGCAGGATGAATGATCCAGACGCTGCCTCTGCCTCTCTCCCAATGCTCCTGTCCTCTCTGCCAGCTCCCCTCCTCCTGCTCCCACACTCATCTACACACCGCCATCTTTATTTTATCACACTCCCTTCGTCTGTTTGCCTTCCACCATCCGACCAAGAGCATCCTCCTCTTCTCATCCCACTCTTCCTCCCTGCCTCCTCTTCATCATTACAATACACCTCCTTTTTTCTCTTTTGATATGTAACACCCACCATCTCCCGGTCATCTATCGCCCGCGTTTAATGCGTAGGTAGAAGATTATTTCGCTCCCTCGCTCTCTCGGTGCCTGCGGATGGTCCTCTTGAATTTATTTGATAGTGTCGGGGCGGGGAGTTTAGCCTATTATCATAATTATTTGGGTTATCTCGTAATGGTCTATAGGGTTTTTGAATTACTTTCCATAAGCTCACCTGCAGCTCCTTTAACATCCCAGCTAAGCCAGCCATGAACACACTGTGAATGAATGAGTTCATGTTAAGCCAGCCATGAACACACTGTGAATGAATGAGTTCATGTTAGCATTAGCTAAGCCAGCCATGAACACACTGTGAATGAATGAGTTAATGTTAGCATTAGCTAAGCCAGCCATGAACACACTGTGAATGAATGAGTTAATGTTAAGCCAGCCATGAACACACTGTGAATGAATGAGTTAATGTTAAGCCAGCCATGAACACACTTTGAATGAATGAGTTCATGTTAAGCCAGCCATGAGCACACTGTGAATGAATGAGTTCATGTTAAGCCAGCCATGAGCACACTGTGAATGAATGAGTTCATGTTAAGCCAGCCATGAGCACACTGTGAATGAATGAGTTCATGTTAAGCCAGCCATGAGCACACTGTGAATGAATTAGTTCATGTTAAGCCAGCCATGAGCACACTGTGAATGAATGAGTTAATGTTAAACCAGCCATGAGCACACTGTGAATGAATGAGTTAATGTTAAACCAGCCATGAACACACTTTGAATGAATGAGTTAATGTTAAGCCAGCCATGAACACACTGTGAATGAATGAGTTCATGTTAAGCCAGCCATGAACACACTGTGAATGAATGAGTTAATGTTAAGCCAGCCATGAACACACTGTGAATGAATGAGTTCATGTTAAGCCAGCCATGAACACACTGTGAATGAATGAGTTAATGTTAAGCCAGCCATGAACACACTGTGAATGAATGAGTTCATGTTAAGCCAGCCATGAACACACTGTGAATGAATGAGTTAATGTTAAGCCAGCCATGAACACACTTTGAATGAATGAGTTAATGTTAAGCCAGCCATGAGCACACTGTGAATGAATGAGTTAATGTTAAACCAGCCATGAACACACTGTGAATGAATGAGTTAATGTTAAGCCAGCCATGAGCACACTGTGAATGAATGAGTTAATGTTAAGCCAGCCATGAGCACACTGTGAATGAATGAGTTAATGTTAAGCCAGCCATGAGCACACTGTGAATGAATGAGTTAATGTTAAACCAGCCATGAGCACACTGTGAATGAATGAGTTAATGTTATCATTTGAATGGCCTCACCTGTTATCATCACTGTGCCTCGGTGCGCTGCAGTGTTGGGGAACTACTTTAAAACTGTACTTTACCAAACTGCTATAGCTACATCACAATAAAAAGCAGTTCAACTACATTTTAACTACTCTAAAAAAAATTACTTTCCAAACTAAAACTTTCCAAATTGTGATATTGGGGAAATCTCACAATATTTTATATTATCGAAAATCGGCCCACACCTAGCGTCTGAAGCCATGTACACTGCCTTTCCCCGCAGCTTAACATGGCCCTCAGCTTGTTTGTCTCACTCTGCTCTGTATCCCCCTGCAAGCAAGTGCAAACAATGATCTTTAACAGTGATTAGGCCCGCCTAGTGTCCTCTAGTAAGAGAGTGACATGGAGATGTCAGAACTCTTCTATTATACGGCTCTGGGCCCGCCCACCTAGCCGGTAGCCCAATACGCTTACTCATATCCATTCGACCATGGCTGGCGATTGACAGCTAAACTAACCAATGAGTGCTCAAGGCTAAAATTTCATCTGACCAATGACCGGTCATAAATGACGTGATGGCAACTTAACAGCTCAAGACTGACAGTTACTCAACAATGAGAGCTTATAAATGCTTTGACGGATCTCACATTAACAACATGGATGATGCAATTGAATATTTATTTATGTATTCATTCATGTATTTATTTATTTGCACCCAGTAAAACAATAGCAAAACAAAAGATACAAGTGTATGCAAATATTGTGCAGGTAAGTGTCAAGAAACCCTGGAGGGCTTATGCGAAGTCTCTCACCTCATGAATTAAACCAAGGTTAACAACGGTTAACAGCAAAAAACACAAATATAGACAAGAACAAGAAATAAAAAAAAGAAATAAAAGCAAAATATCACAAAACATGGCGAGGTGTTTAAAAGGCAATGTGAGTGTGGTGTAGTGTAGCTAATGTAATGTGGGACAGTGGGAGGACTATGTGTGAGCCAATAGAGAGGTTCTGATATTGGATTTATAAGAGATGATGGATGATGCGTGTTTGACTATGTGGATATATGCATTCCATATCGCAGAGTGAAAATTGGTTATTTGTAGTGTGCTCGTATGCGGGGTGAAGGTGATCTGAATGTCTCAGTGTATTATGTGTGCCTGGATGTTAGATTTCTGCTGGCGGTATGACCTACATAGCAGGGAGAGAGGCAGGCGAGTATAAACATTTACAGACAAAGGTGCATACCTGGTGTGTTTTGATACAAGATTTTTTATTGTCTCATCATCGTATCATATCGTCGCTGTTGTGCCAGAACCTCGAATGTCCCTTTTTTCACTTTTTCACTTTTTGTCATAAATCAGTGCCATTGGTCACCCTTCACGTCTCTGTGTGGTTTTTAACAAATGCAACCAATGGAAAAGCATTAAAACGAGCTTGTGAGTAAATCTCCTAACGGCATTCGCCCTCAATCTGTCAGTCAAACCTCAAAATTTGTCCCCTACCTCCGTCTGTACCCCCCCACGCAGGACAATAAACCCGGAAAAGTCACACGGCAGACGTGCTGTGTATTTCTCATATCGTTTTGACTAATCCTGGCTTGCTCTGACATTAATATATCAATCAAATGTTTTCCAGTTATTCCTAGGCTGCAAACTTGTTTTAACATGCAAATCGGAGTGTTTTCTGATGAGAATAAAGTAACGTTAACGCTACGTTATGTCAAGACTATTTATCACCCCATGCGAAAGCCCCCGCCTCGGCCATGAGAGGCTCAGAGCACTGCTGCTGCTGCTGCTGCGCGCGCCCCCGCGGCCCGGAGCTTGGGGCTCGTGCATGAGCATACGACTCTCCCGCTTGACTGGCCGGGAGAAAGTGCTTCCAAGTCCGACTGATAATATAAACAACATCATTTGAGCTTATCCAGGTAAGATATTAATAAAGTAATGACACATTCAGCGGGAAACTAACTACTGTATAATTAAGATATGTGCCAACTTTGACTATTTAAATATTAGTATTTTAAGAGCAAACAGGTTTTTTTAACTTCCTGAAAAGTTGCTGTTTTGGAGATTCGAGGTCCTGGAACGACAGCGACGATATGAAACTACAATGAAATGGCTACCATGGGGACTAATGTGATCACACATGAATACAATTGAGCTCATTGAATCCACAAGAGGCTCAGCTTTCCAGTCATACCCAATTTATGCAATTGCAAAGTGTTTAGGGACCCCACTGTATGCAGAAATATTAAAATAGAATAGGCGGAAATAACACATCCATACCATACTGCATGCAAAAAAATGCATGGATTAGCATAAATTCAGGATATCTTGAGGTGAGAGGTCAAGGGACCCCTTTGAGAACGGCCAGGCCAGTTTTTCCCTCGCCCGAATTTAGTCTTTGGAGCGTTATTTCGCCCCCTTTCCCGACAAGCTAGCATGACACGGTTAGTACCAATGGATGCTCTTTAGGTCTTCTAGTTTCAGTCTTCACTCTCGCTTTAAAACCCACTACAGCCTCTGAAAGACTATATCAAGCAATGTCGAGTTTAAGAGTAGAGCACTCACCCAATGCCATAGAGTATATGGATTATCCAGCCCATGGAGCTCTGGTGTATGGATGACATGTGGTGGAGAACTTAGAGGGAATCCTTCTGTTCAGCTCTCCTGATCCAACCATGATACATTGAATAGTCTGCACTAGGGATGTAACAATAACCAGTTTGAATGATAACCTTGATAAAATTCCTTACGATAAGCGTACCGTTTCAAATTGTCATTATCATTAAACCGCGTGGTAGCGTGATTACTGTGGTACCATGATTACAGTGCTTTGAAAAACATGCTAAATACTGTCCATCATCAACCAAAGTTGGCAACCGTCTCCCAGATGCAAACGCGCAGCCTTGGAGATATGATTTCAGTGAGTGTATCAATCCTTTTTGGCTCTGGGTTTTCAATATAAAACTTGGCGACATGATTTCTGTGAGTGTATTAGTACTTTTTGAACATTTTCAGCACATTTTAACAAACCGTGATAATACTGATACTGTAACCGTGATAATTTTGGTCACTATAATCGTGATATGACATTTTCATATCGTTCCATCTCTAGTCTGTAGCTACACACACCATAGTCTCGCTGGCCAGACTCCTCTCCCTTCCGTCCGAGGAGTCTGGCGCCGCAGGTCTCCATACATACAGTAGTGGGATTGCGATGGGCGGCGCTTAGCGGCAGTGCCCTTGGAAAATAGTTTCAAACAATCCAAACTTGCCGTTTTCAGCGTGTAGCAACGAGCTAGCGTGTAGGTTTCTGGCGTTAGCTTGCTAGCTAGTTAGCGTTGTTGTTTTCACTGCGGCGGCAGGGCACTGTTTACAGCGACACACAGGGAGGAGGGAGCGGAAGCCGCTCTGATTGACATGGTCGGAGCCAATGACAGAGCTTGTAATAAGCCGGGAGCGGACATCCGGCTGCCACCGAAACAGTCGCTCCAATGGGAGAGCAGAGTAGAGCAGGGGAGGGTTTATCCCAGTTATGGAGACCTGTGGCGCCAGACTCCTCGGACGGAAGGGAGAGGAGGCTGGCCAGCGAGACCACACACACCATGATGGAGCCCTCACTGTAGCACGTAGCAGCCGTACGTTTAGGGGTCATTTCAAAAGGGAAACAGCAGCATATAATTCACAGTGCTCCAAGCATAGCAGGCACAGAGGAAAAGGCCTTTTTGATTTAAAACAAAATGCCACACGCTTTGTTTTTGTTTGTTTGTTCTCTTTGCTTCGCCTTTGCTCCATCATTGCGAGTGTGTTTCTCATTATCCATGCGTCATGCCTTGCCGGGCGCTGGCTGTTTGTTGTTTGTGTTTTAGTTCTGCTCCGGCGTTCCTCTAAACAGTCCGTGCTGCCGCCTCTCCTCCTCCGTGTTATTCTCTCGCGTCGCCTCCTAATGAGGATGTGACATGTCGGCGCGCGCTCTCATTCAACCTTTAGACTGTGAGGGACACACCATGATGGGACAGGAGACTGTGAGGGACACACCAGATGACGGGACAGGAGACTGTGAGGGACACGCCATGACGGGACAGGAGACTGTGAGGGACACGCCAGATGACGGGACAGGAGACTGAGGGACACACCATGACGGGACAGGAGACTGTGAGGGACACACCATGACGGGACAGGAGACTGTGAGGGACACGCCAGATGACGGGACAGGAGACTGTGAGGGACACGCCAGATGACGGGACAGGAGACTGTGAGGGACACGCCAGATGACGGGACAGGAGACTGTGAGGGACACGCCAGATGACGGGACAGGAGACTGTGAGGGACACGCCAGATGACGGGACAGGAGACTGTGAGGGACACGCCAGATGACGGGACAGGAGACTGTGAGGGACATTAACATTAACAAACCAGTTGACATGATATAACAGTTACACTTTTATTTATTTATTTATTTTCAGATTTTTCTCCAGTTGTAGTTGGCCAATTTCCCCTGCCGTCCCGGTCGTTGCTCCACGGCCTCTGCTGATCTAGGGAGGGAGAGTTGTAGACTAGCACATGCTTCCTCCGATACATACGGTATGTAGTCGCCAGCTGCTTTTTTCCCCACCTGACAGCGAGGAGTTTCACCGGCAGGACGTACAGTAGCACGTGGGAGGATCACGCTATTGCCCCCAGTTCTCCTCCAGCCAAACAGGCGCCCCGACCGACCTGTGTGTGCGTGCGTGCGTGCGTGCGGGCAAGTGTATGCGAGTGAATCAGTGAGAGTGTGTGTGTGTGTGTGCGTGCGTGCGTGCGTGCGATTGTCTGTGTGTGTGTGTGTGTGTGTGCGAGTGAATGGTTGAGGGTGTGTGTGTGTGTGCGTGTGCGTGCGAGTGTTTGTGTGTGTGCGAGTGAATGAGTGTGTGTGTGTGCGTGCGTGCGAGTGAGTGAGCGGTTGCATTCAAGTGTGTGATTGACACATTTATTGATGATCCTAATGAGCAGCTGATGGGGCTGAATGGAGTTAATTACCTCTTTGGGGCTCCAAGAGGGCATCTGATAATGGGGATATATTGGCCTTATTAAAATGGCGTGGGCAGCTGCTGTGTTTTATTCCAGGCCATCTTCTCTATGTTTTCATTCTGAGACAAAGCTCTTTCCCAGCCTGGCTGCCTGCCTCTGTGTTTAGGAGTTGGAGCATTGTTCCGATAACAATACCAGTATCGGAAATGTCTCAGATAATGCCTAAAACGCTGGATTGGGTATATCGGCGAGTAGAGTCTATAAGGACCGATCCGATACCACAGAATTTATTAGCCCTGAAAAGAAGTAGTTTCACCTAGATAAGACAAAGGGTTTAACCTGAGCCAGGCCAGACAACACTAGGCACGTTGACATGGAGCCTTCTAATCAGATTGTAATAGGTTTGAAAGCCCAAACAGATTTAAAATGCTCCATATAAACACCTCAATCAGATTAAACAGGCCCCAAACCGATTGGAATTCCAATCGGTTGCATGTGGGTAGTTTAAACCTTTTCATAAACCGGTCAAAAGATTTTTTTTTTGTAAACGGTGAAACTGATTCTTTCGGCGCATGCCCATGATGCCCTCTGTCTTGAGGCAAAGGAGACTCCTGTCTGCTGCAGAAGGAGAGGAGGAGAGGAGAGGAGAGAGGAGGAGAGAGAGAGGAGGAGAGAGAGAGGAGAGGAGAGAGGAGAGGAGAGAGGAGGGGAGAGGAGGAGAGGAGAGGAGAGAGAAAGGGGAGAGGAGAGGAGAGAGGGGAGGGGAGAGAGGAGAGGAGGGGAGAGGAGAGGAGGGGAGGGGAGAGAAGAGGAGAGGAGAGGAGAGAGGGGAGGGGAGAGAGGAGAGGAGAGGAGAGGAGAGGGAGAGGAGAGGGAGAGCAGAGGAGAGCAGAGGAGAGGAGAGGAGAGGAGAGGAGCTGCTGCCCGAAAAGTTATTTTCTAACTATATGCAAAGAAACCCACACGGAGTCGGCTATAAAAGCTCCAAATGTTTTCTTGTCAGGATTCCGTGTCTGTCATTTCCGGGAGACAGTCCATATGTCTGACATATAATTCTCGCTTTAGGCTACCGGTATAGATGCTTTTCACGGAATTGTCAGTCATGTCCTGACAGTCCTGTCCTATTGTACTAGCAAACACTGCAACAGGAAGTGAGCTGGGGTTCAATTTAGAATGTTTATGTTGTCAAGTTAAAACCGTCTATAATAATAATAATAATACTGAATTTATTCTTCACTGCCAGAAGATGCACTTGTGGCATGAAGAGTGTGTGGCAAGTGTCAATGGCTTGAGTCTCACGATCCGATAATGAGAATGCAAAGTGTCTGAGTGAGTGAGTGAGTGAGCGAGCAGAATTGTGTTCGGCCACAGCTATGCCATTTGACGTGCGATCACGCTGAATCTTTCAGGAAGTGTAAAGAGCACCCCTGCAGGTGACCAAACAGAGCCTGATTTTTTAATTAGGTAATTAGGGCCGACTAAAATGGGCAAAAAATGGCTAATTAGTGGCCAAAATGCCTCAATGCAGGTTCAGCACCACGGAGAGCCCCAGAGCGGAGCAGCAGACAGGTGAGCCGAGTTGTAATCAGCCACTGAGGAGGACTGGGGAGAGAGAGGAGGGGCTGCAATGCTGCATGCCAACTCTGTGAGCCTAAGTTAATGGCCAGTCACACAGGGATGTTCCGCTCATATAATATAGTTTTCTCTTGCACTTTTCTAAGCAAAATGTTGTAGTCGGGTAAAGACAGTACTCTGATTCAGAAATCAGGTAAAGAAAGTACTCTGATTCAGAAATCAGGTAAAGGGGGTCCTTGGATTCAGAAATCAGGTAAAGAAAGTACTCTGATTCAGAAATCAGGTAAAGGGGGTCCTTGGATTCAGAAATCAGGTAAAGACAGTACTGTACTCTGATTCAGAAATCAGGTAAAGACAGTACTGTACTCTGATTCAGAAATCAGGTAAAGACAGTACTGTACTCTGATTCAGAAATCAGGTAAAGGGGGTACTTGGATTCAGAAATCAGGTAAAGGGGGTACTTGGATTCAGAAATCAGGTAAAGGGGGTACTTGGATTCAGAAATCAGGTAAGGGAAGTACTTGATTGACACGATGCTGCCGTTTAGAGAGCAGGGAGATTGAGATGAGAAGGTGTGGTGTGGATGAGTGAGACAGAGAGAGCCAGGTGGTTTGAGGAGAGCAGCGTGCCTCAGGTTCAGTCAGCAGGGGGCTGCTGCTGTGTGTTTGATGTGGAAACGATGAAGCTGCTCTAAACGAGGCTGCAAGCTGAGGTGGGAAACCTCTGTGATCGATAATGCGTGTGGCCGGCCTGCGCCCCGCCCGGCAGGGGAGACGTTTAAAGAGAATGGAGCGCTCCCAATCCCCCCGAGACACGTTTCCTCCTCTGAGATTTACCATCAAAGTGGAAAAGAGCGTTCCATTAAGGCCCGGGTTCAGGAAAACACTGAGCCAACGCTGAGATTAGCCCACGCGGCGAGGAGCCGACGCGGCCGTCTGATTGGACGGGGGCCTTCTTTATTCTCGCCCTTTTACTTCCCGTTTTGTCCTTGAGCACCGCAGACCCACCCGCTGTCCTCCTGTGAACCCAGAGATGCTATCGCTCTCTGTGCCGCTGGAGGCCGGCTGCAGAGGGAGACTTCTTCAGCAAACGTTTCTGCAATCCACAGATACACAGAATATCAACACTTCTGAACCAAAAACACATTGCATATCTAGATGTTGTTGATGTTTCTAGATTATGTGTATATCAGCGTTATATACAGTAGTAGAATCCGCTATATTGAAATAGTGCGGGGAGTTATAGAACAAAATAACCTTCCCTTATTATGCGGGGCATTATGTTGTCATGGTGATGTCTGTCTGTCTGTCTGTCTGTCTGTCTGTCTGTCTGTCTGTCTGTCTGTCTGTCTGTCTGTCTGTCTGTGTCTGTCTGTCTGTCTGTCTGTCTGTCTGTCTGTCTGCCTGTCTGTCTGTCTGTCTGTCTGCCTGTCTGTCTGTCTGTCTGTCTGTCTGTCTGTGTCTGTCTGTCTGTCTGTCTGTGTCTGTCTGTCTGTCTGCCTGTCTGTGTCTGTCTGTCTGTGTCTGCCTGTCTGTGTGTCTTTTACTGTCACAATAACTCAGCAGGTGATGTGATTCCAGTACCACGTTGTCGTATGCTTCTCGGTATGTTTGATTGCTATAATCCCTTGTTGTATCATCTTCAGTATGCTCTGTTCATCTTCTTCTTATATGTAGTGTATATACATGGTACAGTACAGTATATAGCTTCCCCTAAGGCGATCATTAAGGTTTCACCTAATCTAATCTAATGCAGGCAGCCTAGAGCCACTTCACAGTGACTCCTGTGGGCCTGGCCTGCTGCACTCTGGCTGCTCTTCAAAGGCTGCAGCCACAGTGGAGAGGAGCTCCCCGAGACACACACACACACACACACACACACACACACAGTCACACACACACACACACACACACACACACACAGTCACGCACACGCACGCACACACACACACACACACACACACACACAGTCACACACATGCACGCACGCACACACACACACACACACACACGCACACGCACGCACACACACAGTCACACACACACACGCGCATGCACGAACACGCACAGTCACACACACACACACACACACACACACACACACACACACGCACACACACACACACACACACACACACACTCACACGCACACAGTCACATGCACACACACACACGCACACACACACACGCGCACACACACACACACACACACACACACACACACACACACACGCACACACACACACACACACACACACAGGAGAGAGAGAGAGAGGAGGGGAGGGAAGCCAAGCAGGTCTCTGAAGAGTTTGCTCTCATCCTTCGGCCTCATTGCTGAGTCTCTCTGGTTGTTGTGTCTCTTGAACGTCACTTGGGGGTGAAGCACTGAGTCTCTCTGGTTGTTGTGTCTCTTGAATGTCACTCGGGGGTGAAGCACTGAGTCTCTCTGGTTGTTGTGTCTCTTGAACGTCACTTGGGGGTGAAGCGCTGATATTTGACGTGTTGCGTATTCTCTGACCCCAGGGCTTTCCTTGTGGGAGAGCTGCGCGTTGTTACAATTTGCTGCCAAAGCCTTGTAGTCGTGTTGTTCTCCTGCCCCCTGGAGGTCAAGGCTTTTAGTGTTCATATAGAGCGCTCTGTGTGCTGCCCCCTGGAGGCCAATGCTTTTAGTGTTCATATAGAGCGCTCTGTGTGCTGCCCCCTGGAGGTCAATGCTTTTAGTGTTCATATAGAGCGCTCTGTGTGCTGCCCCCTGGAGGTCAATGCTTTTAGTGTTCATATAGAGCGCTCTGTGTGCTGCCCCCTGGAGGTCAAGGCTTTTAGTGTTCATATAGAGCGCTCTGTGTGCTGCGCTCTGGTCTGGTCTGATCACTCACACAGACCCAGCATGGCCTAGGCCATCGGTTCCCAATCTTTTTCTTCTTGGGACCCAAAAGATACATTTTGTGTCTGCCTGGGACCCAAACTCACAAAGAAACATACGGTAATGAGTTGCCATGACGACCAGTTGGCGACCCACCCCCCACGGGTCCGCAACCCAAATTGGTCCCGACCCATAGTTTGGGAAACAATGCCCTAGGGCATTTATGACTAGCCTAAGTATGTGACCAAAGAAATGTCCGGCTAGTGCAGGGGTAGATTCCCTTCTTACTTATACACAAGGGTTGCAGGTTCATGCCCCGCGTTGCCCCCGGGTGGTCGGGCGTCCATACAGGCACAATTGGCCGTGTCTGTGGGTGGGAAGGAAGCCAGTTAAGGGGGTACTTGTCCTGGTCGCTGCATGAGCGCCTCCTCTGGTTGGTCGGGGCGCCTGTCCAGTAGGGGTGGGGGAAAAAATCGATTCACCTAAGTATCGCGATTTTTAATGTCACGATTTTTTGGATCGATCTTTTATTCCAGAATCGATAATCGCAAATTAAAAAAAAAAAATTTTTTTTTTTTTTTTTTTTTGGGTGCTTGCAGTCAGGCCACTCACTGAACAGCAGGCCAGGCGCCGCCTACTGGTTTACTAGTGGTTTTATTACTTTATTAGTTAGTCTGAAGTAATAATTACACTTCAGGGTTAAAGTGGGTGCATCTCATTGTAAAATTGGACTTCAAACGGCCCAAATCTGGCTTCAAACGGCCCAAATTTCACGCGCGTTGGCCCATATCGGCCTGGCCTGCTTGGTATCTAATGCCCGGCCTGAATTATGATCCCAGTCCGCCCCTGTTTTTAACTATATCGCCCAGCCCTACTCATGATATATAATATACAGTCTCTAGTGTATGATTCAACTTTTCCCATGTTCTAATCTAGTGTAAAAAAGCAAACAAACTGAAAAAAGAAAAGAAAAAAATAAACAAAAATCGCAATAAATCGTAATATCGAATCGCAATAATCGTAGAATCGCAATACTTAAGAATCGCAATATAAATCGAATCGGCACCCAAGAATCGTGATAGTATCGAATCGGGAGATAAGTGAATCGCCACAGCCCTACTGTCCAGGCGGGGAGGGGAACATGCGCTACTACATCCTGCCCGTGCAGACACACTAGAAATGGAGGCGAGGCAGCGCGTCAAGGAACCGTCAGGCAGAAACCATTCACACCAGAAGCGCTCTGCTTTGCTCTGTGCCGCTCACAACTTGTATTGACTTCATGCCCGGCTGCAAAAATAGACCAGATGCGGAAACTCTCGCTGTAGGACGCACACACACAGACACACACACACACACACACACACACACACACACACACACACACACACACACACTGATACACTGCATCCCCATAATAGTGTGTGGCCGGCTTCCCTGCCACACTCTCTGGTCTGAATCGGCTGTTGTCATCACCTATACCGCAACCGTGTGCTGGACCACACACACACACACACACACACACACACACACACACACACGCACACATCCACTGATGAACACACACACACGCACACACACACACACACACACACGCACACACACACACGCACACACACACACACACACACACGCACATATCCACTGATAAACACACGGCACTCGCCTTCCATGTGAGTAGCGTGATATTGGCCTCCTCTGCATAGGAAGTGGAACACACACCCCCGCCTCTCCCCGGTGCCTCTATAAGATATTTATAAGCATTTTGATAGTTTTCTTCCACTCTCTATCATCCGAGGTGAACGCTGTCATGTCGGATTACTCTAAGAGCCGCGCCGCCGCTCTCCTGCTACTCCCCCCGAAGGCTCGGGCGCTCTGGCACGGTTCTGTTCAGACCCATATAGAGACATGTTTCTGAATTATGAATCGTATTCATGTGATTAAGCACAGAGCAGCACAGCCCCTCGCCCAGTCCAGGACCCCTGGCTTGAGATGGAAACGGCAAACAACAAGACACTGATTTGATTCTGCAGCAGATGTTCCTCAAGCCTTCTGCTGCACTGCTGATGAAAACTACCTGTTAGAGATGACATTTAAAACGGCTATATCAAACTCATTAGAGGGAAAGAACTGAGTTTACAGAACTGTAAACCCCCCTTTTTTTCGTGCATGTTTTTAGTGAGGGGTTCTTATCTGGAGGAAACCCCAGGGGAGCACGGGGAGAACATGCAAACACCACACAGAAAGGCTCTTTTGCCGAAGGTACTGAGGACATGGGGATGGGGACACGCCCTCAGCGTCCCAGGCGGGAATCGAACCCAGGACCTTCTTGCTGTGAGGCGACAGCGCTACCACTGCGCCACCGTGCCCCCTGAATCCACTTTGTGGGGTCTTGTTCACCCTGCGGGGGCTCATCTTCTGATAGTGTCCATCTCTACATTACCCTGCTTATTGTGTGGCTACTCGACGAGTTCAGTTCAGTTCTTCATTGTCCCACTGGGGGAAATGAGTCTTGCCACAGAGCCACAGACACACAACAAAAGACAATAACAGTGCAACACAGCAACACTTAACAGCACAATACAATCTAAAACGAGGGCTTGTGTAAAAATGGCTAAGATGGGATAAAGTGCAGTGGTGCAGAAAGTACATAAGTGCAAGGTAACAATTACCTTTTGCGCAAGTTGACCATAGGTATTGCACTCAGGACAAAGGAACATTGGATCTATTGCACTTTACTCTAGGAACCATCTACCTCTCCATATTGATTTGTATTTATTTATTTATTTATTATGTATTTGTTTATTTGATAGGTACAATGCACATTAATTAACATGAACATTGTCAGCAGCACCAGTGGCTCCTGCATTACATTACTGGCTTTCCTTGGGAAGCTAAGTAGGTCTGGCCTAGGATACTCCTTGGATGGGAGACTGGTGCTGGAAGTGGTGTTGGAGGACCAGTAGGAGGTGCTCTTCCCCCCCTGGTCCGATGAATAATCTCCCCAATGCCCCAGGGCAGAGACAGGGACTCTGTCCTGTGAGTGAGCACCGTCCTTCGGATGGTTAAACCGAGGTCTTCGCAACAGTAGGGGTGTGACCCCGGTGCCCTGGCCAAATTCACAAACAGGCCTTCCTTCAATCATGGCCACCTAATCATCCCTCGTTCCTTAATTGGCACATTCAGTCCTCAACTCTCCACCGTGATAGGCTGATGTGTGGTGAGCGTTCTGGCGCAAACTGGCTGCCGTGCATCATCCAGGTGGGTGCTACACATCGGTGGTGGATGAGTTGAGTTCCCTCCCCTCCCTTCCTTGATATGTGAAGCGCTTTGAGTATCTAGAATGGCGGTATATAAATCCAAAATCCAATCAATTTAATGAACATCAAACAAGATTTAAATATGCCACATTTAGCAAGGATGCTAATTTCCATCCGTAGTCCCCTGGCAGGTAACGGAGAAAATATATGCATACAATAGCACAATCATACAAAATAGAAACATGCAATACAGTCAATTAAAACATAATGCATACCTACATACAAAGTAGAAAATACAAAATATGATCACTTTAAAGTGGTCACAATTCTGCTCTGTCTTGAGCCATTGTTTGAGCCGGGTCTTAAAGATATTAAATTATTTTATTACAAGCTCAAGTTTGACTGAGACTGTAACTGTAGAAATGAAATCAAACCCAGTAAGATGACTGTTCACCCTCTAACCGTGCCTTCTGACAAAATGAAAAGTAATGAGATAATAAAAAAGTATTTGATAATAAATGTGTGGCACAAGGTGTCACTAATTCTTGATTAGAAATCAACTCCAGTGATATGAATAGATATGAACCATCGCCCGATTATTCACAAAATCACACACTGTGTCAGAATGTGTTGAATGTGCCAGTCAGAACAATGTTCAACAAAACGACACGTTGGTTTCCTGATGTTAACACTTGCTTGTCTGACTTCATAAAATGCGATCGTTCGTCGGTTCATCTGCATGTGTGTGTGTGTGTGTGGGCACGCAGCGAGCGCCCTGCTCTCCCTCTGCGCCCCTGACGCCCACACACACACGCCGACAGCGCTGCTGGCTCCTGTAGAAAATGGCTTTTGTCAGTGACAATACGAGATGAATGGACAAGTGCTCCGAGTAAATGAGGTGATTTCCATGATGAAATAGAGCGATAAAAAGCCAAGAGGAGAGATCTCTTCCCCTCTCCTCTTCTCTTCTCCCACTCCATCTCTCCCCTCCGCTTTGTTGGCCAGCCATTCATCATGACATCACAGTGATGGAGAACACACACATACGCACACACACACGCACGCATGCACGCACACACACACACACACACACACACACACACACACACAGGCACACGCACACACGCACACACACACACACACACACACGCACACACGCGCACACACACACACACACACACACACACGCACACACGCGCACACACACACACACACACACACACACACACACGCACACACGCACACACACACACACACACACACACGCACACACGCACACACACACACACACACACACGCACGTGGTAGGTGTAGGTGACGTGGAAACAGATTGTGGAGCTGGAATCGTCCAGAGGGGGGACAGGGTGAATTTCTTGCGGGGGGAATTTGCCCAATCTCTCACCCGTGGGCGACCTTGCGGTGAAGAGGGCGATGTGGATCTAAGAGCCGCTCTGAACTCTGCCGGGGATTAAAATAAGCCAGCGCGGAATTATTTAGTGCAAAGGCAAGGGCAAGGGCAGGTGTACGGGTGTGAATTCCCCCTGTGAAAGGCCATTGTTCACTTGCCAGGTTTCCCACCGTGTCAGTATGAGCTATACTGTATATATAATTTACAGTAATGTATATCCAACACAACTTAAAGGTCACATGTGTCATATTTCTGCTTCACTGAAGCATAATATGACTGGTAAATATCAGCAGGTTGCTGAATGGTACTGTAGTGAGTGCCATAGACTAGTAGAGAATATGAGTGCATTCAAAACACAGGGTGTCAGAGGCAGGGGTCTGTCTCTGATCAGGAGAGACACAGGCTGTTGTCTGTGTCTGATCAGGAGAGACACAGGCCTGTGTTAGTCTGTCTCTGATCAGGAGAGATCCAGGCCTGTGTTAGTCTGTCTCTGATCAGGAGAGACACAGACCTGTGTTAGTCTGTCTCTGATAGTCTGTCTCTGATCAGGAGAGACACAGGCCTGTGTTAGTCTGTCTCTGATAGTCTGTCTCTGATCAGGAGAGACACAGGCCTGTGTTAGTCTGTCTCTGATCAGGAGAGACACAGGCCTGTGTTAGTCTGTCTCTGATCAGGAGAGACACAGGCATGTGTTAGTCTGTCTCTGATAGTCTGTCTCTGATCAGGAGAGACACAGGCCTGTGTTAGTCTGTCTCTGATCAGGAGAGACACAGGCCTGTGTTAGTCTGTCTCTGATAGTCTGTCTCTGATCAGGAGAGACACAGGCATGTGTTAGTCTGTCTCTGATAGTCTGTCTCTGATCAGGAGAGACGCAGGCCTGTGTTAGTCTGTCTCTGATAGTCTGTCTCTGATCAGGAGAGACGCAGGCCTGTGTTAGTCTGTCTCTGATAGTCTGTCTCTGATCAGGAGAGACACAGGCCTGTTTGTTTTAATTGCTTGTGTTTTCCCTGCAGTCCTCACCACTGCCGGTGTGCTGCAGATTACAGGATTCCACATGGGGCTCGTTCATATGCGTCTGAACACGGGGTTGGTTTGATTCACTTCTCTCCAGCTCCTGCTGAACACGGGGTTGGTTTGATTCACTTCTCTCCAGCTCCTGCTGAACACGGGGTTGGTTTGATTCACTTCTCTCCAGCTTCTGCTGGACACGGGGTTGGTTTGATTCTCTTCTCTCCAGCTTCTGCTGAACACGGGGTTGGTTTGATTCTCTTCCCTCCAGCTTCTGCTGAACACGGGGTTGGTTTGATTCTCTTCCCTCCAGCTTCTGCTGAACACGGGGTTGGTTTGATTCTCTTCCCTCCAGCTTCTGCTGAACACGGGGTTGGTTTGATTCACTTCTCTCCAGCTTCTGCTGAACACGGGGTTGGTTTGATTCTCTTCTCTCCAGCTTCTGCTGAACACGAGGTTGGTTTGATTCTCTTCTCTCCAGCTTCTGCTGAACACGAGGTTGGTTTGATTCTCTTCTCTCCAGCTTCTGCTGAACACGGGGTTGGTTTGATTCTCTTCTCTCCAGCTTCTGCTGAACACGGGGTTGGTTTGATTCGCTTCTCTCCAGCTTCTGCTGAACACGGGGTTGGTTTGATTCGCTTCTCTCCAGCTTCTGCTTGGCGTTAGACGAACATGGTGATGAATGGCGGGGCGGCTGAACATTCCATCACGGGTCACGGTGAAGCCTGCCTCCATTTAGAACCGGTCTTCCCAGTGACAGTCGATGGCACGAATTTAAATTTTCAACAGCAGAAAGTTCATCTAATAGATAATGACTTGGTAATTACAGCAGCATGGTACTTTAACTCAATCACAGTGTCTTGGAGAGTTAAATCCACTGGAAAAGGGCTATTCTGCAGGGACATTATCTCTGTATCCCTCTGTCCCTCTCTGTCCCTCTGTCTGTCTCTGTCCCTCTGTCTGTCTCTGTCCCTCTCTCTCCCCAATCTCTGTCCCTCTGTCTGTCTCTGTCCCTCTCCCTCGCCATCCCTCTGTCCCTCTCTCTTCCCATCCCTCTGTCTGTCTCTGTCCCTCTCTCTCGCCATCACTCTGTCTGTCTCTGTCCCTCTCTCTTCCCATCTCTCTGTCTGTCTCTGTCCCTCTCTCTTCCCATCTCTCTGTCTGTCTCTGTCCCTCTCTCTTCCCATCTCTCTGTCCGTCTCTGTCCCTCTCTCTTCCCATCCCTCTTTCCCCCTGTCTGTCTCTGTCCCTCACTCTCCCCATCCCTCTGTCTGTCTCTGTCCCTCTCTCTCCCCAATCTCTGTCCCTCTGTCTGTCTCTGTCCCTCTCTCTCCCCAATCTCTGTCTGTCTCTGTCCCTCTCTCTCCCCAATCTCTGTCCCTCTGTGTCTGTCTCTGTCCCTCTCTCTTCCCATCTCTCTGTCCCTCTGTCCGTCTCTGTCCCTCTCTCTTCCCATCCCTCTTTCCCCCTGTCTGTCTCTGTCCCTCTCTCTCCCCATCCCTCTGTCTGTCTCTGTCCCTCTCTCTCCCCATTCCTCTGTCTCTGTCCCTCTCTCTCCCCATCCCTCTGTCTGTCTATGTCCCTCTCTCTCCCCATTCCTCTGTCTCTGTCCCTCTCTCTCCCCATCCCTCTGTCCATCTGTCTGTCTCTGTCCCTCTCTCTCCCCATCGCTCTGTCTGTCTCTGTCCCTCTCTCTCCCCAACCCTCTGTCCCTCTGTCTCTGTCCCTCTCTCTCCCCATCCCTCTGTCCCTCTGTCTCTGTCCCTCTATCTCCCCATCCCTCTGTCCCTCTCTCTCGCCCTCTCTGTCTCTCTCCCTCCTATAGCATCTCTCTCTAGTACCCATCACTGTTCACTCCATAGTACTCTTTTCCTTTAGTATTGAAAGTGAGTTGTCACCTCCTTTCATTAATCTCTGTCTGCCCCCCTTGAGTTCTGTGCCCTTGCAGGAAAGGCTCTCTCTCTCTCTCTCTCTCTCTCTCTCTCTCTCTCTCTCTCTCTCTCTCTCTCTCTTTAACACACACGTACGTGTATGCACACACACACACACACACACACACACACACACACACACACACACACTTCCATACGCGTCTCCCTCTCCCAGGGAATGTCCTATAGTATCCCACTGCTGGGACATGAAAAAAAGATGAGAGCCATCATGGCTGGCCCGGCGCCCGGCACCAGAGAGGCCCCTCCCACCGGGGCCGACAGGGGGTCAGCGCCGGGGCCGAGGACAGAGGACAGAGGACAGGAGAGGGCCAGTGCAGCTGAATGAAGACATGCTACAGCTACAGAGAGGCAGAGCAACAAGAGAATACAGTCACCTTTAAGTGTTGAGACTGTGTGGCACTTTTAAACAACTAAAGTCTGAAGAAATGGGAAATTGGTGAAATTAGCACAAGATTCAAGATTCACTTTAATAGCAACATTAAGTAATCAGATTACAACCGAGGAATTTGACTTAGTGCACGTATGCAGCGCAGCGGTCACATCAACAGTAGAAGACACAAGCTGTTACAGAAAAACAATCACAAATTATAAAGTGCAAAATATAAAGTCATTAAAGGTGACATATGATTGGG
Organism: Poromitra crassiceps; assembly: GCF_964638095.1. Lineage (NCBI taxonomy): Eukaryota > Metazoa > Chordata > Actinopteri > Beryciformes > Melamphaidae > Poromitra > Poromitra crassiceps. The sequence goes on along the minus strand of NC_139645.1, from coordinate 14,877,235 downwards.
TGGGGGGTAGGATAATGACTGTGGTGGGGACCCCGGCCTGTTGCTAAGCCAGCTGTGCTCACGGGGTATCGGTGATAGAGTCCTTATTTGTGGGGGCTATCTGGTCTCGTTGAAGAGGCGGATGGCAGTTGGGTAGAAGCCGTCCCTGTGACGGGAGATTCTGGTACCGCCAGACATCAGTGTCCCGCCAAGGGAGAGAGCCTCAAAGAGTTTATTAAAGTGATGTTGAACTTTGGTACTGTAGCTTGGGTTGTGTAGCTTCCTGTCCATGATATAACCGGTGTTGCTCCAGTTTTTTTGTATAATTAAATTTTCTATACATTACATTACATTACATTACATTACATTACATCATTTAGCAGACGCTTTTATCCAAAGTGACTTACAATAGTGCATTTAGTCAACAGTAGTGAAATCAACTTCCTCACTTGCTGCTTGCCGTACTTGGGGGCCCGTCACTGGTTTCCTAGGACTCTGATTGGCTGACCCTCATATTCTTACTCCTATTCCTCTAAATCTGGCTTCAAACAGTCGGCGGTGACATTTTTTGGCCATTTTTCCCGCCTGGCAAAGGTCCCTTCTTTCCCGAAAAAAGGGTCCCTTCCCAGAAGACATTTTGGCGCAAAGGGCCTTGGCTTGTATAAAAGGCTTCTCCATCTCAAACTCCTGGGCTGGATTCCAGTTCCAGTACAGAACATCCCCGAGGATGAGACACAACCCAAAGTGCAACATCACTTTCAAATGCAAATAATATGACATGGGCACGGAACATGAAAGGCGGGGAGGCAACGAGCCAGGTTCACTTCCCAACACAAGACAACAAGGAAGTTTCCATTTGAGTTCTTGTTGGGTTCTTATGTAACCATGACCTAAACCTTAACTCTAACACTTTGAGCTGTTGTTGCATCATCATGTATGTGTCCACAACATGAAATCTGTGGCTGGTTCCACAGAGTGTGGTGGTGGTACTGTGTGGTCTGGTCTCCCTGACAGCTGCTTCACACACAGTAAACTGATGGCTGACTGTTTCCACGCTGTCGCCGCCATCTGAGAGCAAATGTGTCTCCAGACACCCCGCTAGTAGTCTTTCCCCAGACTTAAATATTACGTTGAATCGCTGCGCTCAGCATACTACATGAGTGAGTCTCTGCCACTTCACAGCCACTGCTGGTTTTTGAAGGCGGGTTGAAATTGAATGAGTGACAGGTCGTAGCACCGATGAGAGAGCGGTTGGAAAAATTGGGCTGCGCCTCCCGTGTGGTCTGATCGCAAAGTCGTTACTGATTGGGGAAGACTGAATCCACCACTGGCCAAGTGAACAGTTCCCTCCCATAACCAGCCGGCTGGGGGGGGGGGGGAAGCATCCCAGACCCAGAGAGAGCTCTGCAGCATGCGGTAACGTAGTGTATCAGAGCGTCAGAACTCTCACGGGTCTGGCGTTGAGACGACCCGGCTAGTAGCTGTAACCGCCCATGTCGTTTAATTGCTCTTGATATTTCAGCGCCGGAGCAGATCACATGACAAGTGGCTCTGCTTCCTGTTTGTGCTGCCGGCATATTCCATTACGCGTCTCATTTCCCTAGCTGTCCTTCAGACGCCGCTGAATGTCAGCTGCTCGGGGGCGTCGCCATGCTGTATCAATTATAAGCGCGGAGGCGGCTACAGAGAATGTGGAGCTGATAGCATCGCTGTGGACGGGGAGGGACAGGTAGATAGCGGGCGGCGGGTGGAAGGACGAGCCGAGGCCGAGCGACCTCAGGACAAATGAAGAGGAGACGGAGGAGAGAGAGAGAAGGAGAAGGAGAAATGAATGCAGGAGTTTGGAGGAGGAGAAGTTGGGCTGGAGTTAGAAGCACACAGCTCCTGTTAATTGCAGTCCTTTAAGGGAAAAGAAAATCATAAAGTGCACATTGGGTACGTTGTCATAAAATCACTGACAACATAACGAGGTGTGTTAATGAGTAGAATAACTGCCATAAGGCAATAGGGATGAATTTACATAATAGCCTAATGAAGATATATTATGGGTGCAAAAGACTTAAAATTCCAATGAATAAATTGTCACTTCCCAAATCAGCTCTTAGAACTGGAATTATATTGTTCAGTTTAGGCCTATTATTGTTTGAAATGAGCAACTCATGTTATTGCGTGAACTTTATAGATCTGAAAGAGTGAAGAAAGCTTGCTGCCCCTGAATTAATTCATGTGCCAAATCCAATGATGGACGAGAGAGGAACATTCAGTCCTCCAGCTCTCCACCGTGATGTTCTGGCACAAACTGGCTGCCGTGGCATGCCGGGGCGTCCATACAGGCACGATTGGCTGTGTCTGCGGGTGGGAAGCTGGATTAGGGGGGTATGTGTCCTGGTCGCTGCACTAGCGCCTCCTCTGGTCGGTCGGCTTTTATCTCCAGTTTGTTTCACTACGGAGGATAATGAAGGGAGAGTGTAATCTCCGGTAAGGTGTGTGGGTTTGTCAGCGGATCTTCTTCTCGCCGCCGTTCCAACGACTATTTTTGAGAAGAAGTTCCCAGATGATTGGGAGGCGGAGCCGTCTGATGCGTCTGTTAAACGACGTGTTTGTCTCGTTAAGCCGCACACCGGGTTCACCAGTGGATTCGGGATGCAGCGATTTCTCAGGACTGATTGTAATGCATCGCGCTGCCTGTGATTTGTAGCAGTGGGCTGTCTCTCGCAGCTGGCGGAGCAGATGACAACTGTAGGATGGTGTCAGGAACAACAAGGAAGCCAGATGTGTCTGATAGCATCACACACACGCTTAGCTGTCAACAGCTCATCTGAGAAGAAGCCCCCGCATGCACACAAACAAGGGGCGGAGATGTGTTTGAAGTGCTCGTCACTGTGAGAAGTGAGAAGGAGGCTGCTGCTTGTTTTGTCATCACCGCCGGTTAGCTTCTGTTAGTGTCTGTTTCCCGGCAGCTAATTGATCTGTGCAGCCAGGAAGGACTCGCACACACACACACGCACACACCCACACACACACACACACAGCCAGGAAGGACTCGCACACGGCACAACAAGAGACAAGGAATTCAGACTAGGAGGAATGACTTGCACACGGCACAACAAGAGACAAGGAATTCAGACTAGGAGGAAGGACTCGCACACGGCACAACAAGAGAAAAGGAATTCAGACTAGGAGGAAGGACTCGCACACGGCACAACAAGAGAAAAGGAATTCAGACTAGGAGGAAGGACTCGCACACGGCACAACAAGAGAAAAGGAATTCAGACTAGGAGTCTCTGGATTTTAAATATTGATGTTTCGAACACTGCAGGGCTGTGCGGTACAGACAGGGAGAAAATGTACAAAAGTGCATGGAGTGCAAGCGTCGCAGTCCATGGTGGACTTTTTCCTCATGCGTTTTCCTCATGAGTCATGCATGATAAGTCCACCCATGGTTACTCGCCAGGTGCACCCAATCAATGATCTGCAGCTTGGTTGAACACAACTGAAGCGTCAGGTGCCAGCAGCAGACCAGCCCATTACAAAAACATTCAGAGTGATATATAATCCCATAGCATCAATTCATTCTCATACACTTTATTGATGCAATCAATATGTCATCAATATGTCATCAATATGTCATCAATATGTCATCAATATGTCATCAATATGTCATCAATATGTCATACAACTGTTTGCTTTCACACTGAGAATGGGACCCACTGGTACAGGAAGACAAAAAGATCGAGTCACAGAAAACAGGCCCTATCTAATTATCTATTTAAGCCACTAGGGTGCAGCGTTTTAAGGTAGGAGATAGGGATGGGCATTTTGAAAAAAAAATACATAATCGAAATTCGGGACAATTAACGATCAATTATTGATTATATATATATATATATATATATATATATATATATACACAGTATATATATATGCGGATAGAGACTGAGAACTGTCTAGTCGTAGTGAGGGTTACAGGTTAGTGACTGAATGCAGTCAAGTAAAGTCCTCACAAGTATAATAATAGGAAGATATGAGTGTGTGTGTGTGTGTGTGTGTGTGTGTGTGTGTGTGTGTGCACATCCACATCTTTCCGTGTGCCATGAGTGCACGTGTGCGTTAGCATGCCGTGGTCGTGTGTGGTGTGTGTACATGCGGCTCTCCAGCTGCTGTTTGCGTCCTGAAGGCTCGACCTCTCCTCCTCCTCCTCTGTCCTCCAGCTGCTCTCTGCTGTCAGGTGGAACCAGAGGGGCTGGCCTTAATTACGGGGAAGAGGTTGACTGCGACACTGAGGCAGGATGTGGTGGTGGCAGTGGCAGCGTGTCTTGGCGGGGCGGGGAGCGGGGGGGGGGGGCTGGGGGGTACAGGGCGTGGCGCTCCCTGCTGCCTCGACCCTGAGACAATGAGAGTGATGCCCAACCATCTGCTAACGCTGCCCTACCAGCAGCCTGGGCACTGAGACAAACAAGTGTGTGTATACGTGTACGCGCGTGTGTGTGTTTGTTTGTGTGTGTTTGTGTGTATGTGTGTGCGTGTGTGTGTGTGTGTGTGAAACAGAGGTCCACACTTGGTGCGTGTACAATGATAGTACACTGTTGGTGTGGTAGACATCTGTGTGTGTGTGTGTGTGTGTGTGTGTGTGTGCGTGCGTCCGTGTGTGTGTGTGTGCACATGTGCATGCATGCGGGTGTGTGTCCCTGCTCTTCCAGTCATCTCCTTCGCCCCACTGCTGGGACTCCATGCTGACACGTCTACCTTTCAGGAAAGTGGGGCATGGCAGCAGCTGCCATGTATATGTTTTCCCTTTGACTCAAAGCTGAAACAAAGTAATACTGAATAGGACCTTAATGTACTATTGTATGAGTTAGGACTGGCTGACAAAATGACAAGCGGCAGCCTCCGGGGCTGAAAAATGAAGCCCAATGAGGAAGTACCAATAACTGCAGTTCCTCAAATGGCCACTTGAGGCTGGCTGTCCATCCGCATAGCGCTCAACAGTCAGGTAGTCTCGCTAGCCAGCCTCTCTTCCTTTCTGTCAGAGAGTCTGGCGCTGTGGAAACAGGCAACAGGGATCAGCCCCTGCTCTAAAGCTGCTCTCCCATTCGAGCGGCTGTTTCGGTGGCAGCAGGATATCCGCTCCCCTGCTTGCAAGCTCTGTCACGCTCTGTTCATTGGCTCCGACCATGTCAATCAGAGCGGCTTCCGCTCCCATGTGTGTCGCTGTAATGCTCCCGCCGAACGCTAACTAGCTAGCGTAGAAAGCTAACGGCAGCAACCTACAGGCTAACTCGTTGCTACACGCTGAAAATGGAAGGCCTGCTCGGCACAAGTTCCACCCCGAAACTATTTTCCAAGGGCACTACCGCTAAGCACCGCCCAAGACGAGGCTGATTGGTTAACCCAAACAGAGCATTTTTCTCGCAATCCCACAATGGAAACCTGCGACGCCAGACTCTCTGACAGAAAGGAAGAGAGGCTGGCTAGTGAGACTAACAGTCAGGTGACATCTTCCAGGGCTGGAGACGTCATGTGACTTTTGAGCTCTATCTATAGACCACCCAAGTTTACAGCAGACATAAATAAATGTTTACAGCCTGGTACTAAAAACAGTTTTGGTCTCTAGAGCTAATTTCCCCGTTCATGGTAACGGTACGTGGGGGGGGTGGATTTGTATACAACTCACCCCTTTAACTTTTATTAGGGCTTAAAGACACATTTGGTGCAGAATGACTCATTTGGTACAGGAAGTGAGTGAATGGGGAGCTCTGGACCTCCAGGCCAGATGGAGGGAAGTTAAAAAGTGTTCATTTGCATAATATACTAGTGATTTTGTAATGATAGAAAGCTGGTTGAAAATCTCCAAAGTCTCCCTTTAAACTGAAACTAAGCAGAATACAATTTAACCCAATTCCAAACTATATAAACTAAACTAAGCAAAAAACATCCCAAAATTTTAACTGAAATCATGATTGAAAATAAAATCTGTATAGAAACTACACACACACAGACACATACAGAATCACATAACAAGTATTTTCCAGCATCTGCTCTGTGTTGCGAGCTTTCTCCGGCTCGGAATAACAATGAAGCTAATTAAGCTGACTCGTACGCTGTTGTCAAATATTTATATATCAATTCTCCTCTCAAATGCTATATTGGATCTCACCGCTAACTGTCTTCACTAACACTGAAATGAGATTTCTTTGTGAAGTCTCTTTGATGTCCCACCTGTCTGCATGTCTGTCCCCATCTCTCTCGTTCTGTCTGTCTCTGTCTCTGTCAATTCACTTCAATTCAAAAAGCTTTATTGGCACGACTGTGCGGTAACAATGAAGTCAAAGCAAATGTGCAGTGACAGTGCTCATCCAGTAACATGAAAGCAAGGCGGACAGTTTGAACAGTTAGGGCAGGTTTCTACAGCGGAGGACAGGTTCTTAGAAGATTAGGACTTGTCTTCATGAAGATAGGACCAACGTTGGGGAAAGTTCTGCCCCTCTCTCTCTCTCTCAATCTCTCTCTCAGAATGTGTCAACTAAACTTGGGAAGGATGAACTTTTATTTTTAGTGATCATTTAACATAACAGAAAACTTTCTGTATTCCTTTGTCTTCCTTTGTATTTCTGTTACTACGAGGTGAGGTGACTGATGCGATGTCAATTAAGATCAAGCAGCTCGTTAGCCGCGAGGCATGTCTGTTACCTAGCAACCATTCACTAATGGCCGACACAGGTCAATCATCGGACATATTGTCGTATCTTATCTGGGCCCGGTTTCACAACTATGCTACTACTACTAGCATAGTAGTAGCATACTCAGCTACAGTACTATATTATATCTCCACAATCACACCTCACCAGTGACAGGCCAGCTGACAGTCCAGTCTGTTGTTGCGTAACATACTGTAATCTGTACTTGCCGAACATCATCTTCATCGTCATCATCTTTTTAGGACTTTGACAACAAAGTCTGAGCTTTGCGGTAATCTGCTAGATCATGAGAGTAGACACGCTCTACTCCGCCTCTCTGGATACTATAGATTTATTTCACTTACTCGTCGTGGCTACCCAGTTGCGCTTTTCTAGGCTTTGCAAAAGTATACCTGTGTGAACACACAAGCAAACACGCACACAAGCATACACACACACGCACACACACACACACACACACACACACACACACACACACGCACGCACGCACACACACGCACGCACACACACACGCCCACACACACACACACACACACACCACCTGTCAAGGTAAACTGTTACGTTGTGTCTGACAGACGGACTCAATTCACAAGTCACAAATGTGAGTTTTGCGTGTGTGTTTGCTTGTCTGTCAGTGAGCGGAGTCTCACAGTGACAGATAGATTTAGCTGCCATCACTGACTTTCTTCTTCTTCTTCTTGTTCTTCTTCTTCTTCTTCTTCTTCTTCTTGTTCTTCTTCTTCTTCTTCTTCTTCTTCTTCTTCTTCTTCTTCTTCTTCTTCTTCTTCTTCTTCTTCTTCTTCTTCTTCTTCTTCTTCTTCTTCTTCTTCTTGTTCCCTCCTCCTCTTCCTCTTCCTCCTCCTGCCCAAGAGCTATTCTCTGCCAAACATTGCAAACAACATGTTCCTTAGCGCGCCCTAATCTCCTCCAGCAGAAAAGGTTCTGCTCTGTATGCTCCTTCTCACGCAGAAGAAGAACGACGTTAAGAGCGTACCTGCTATCTCATTAAATGCATGGCTGGTTCTTTTCCTCCTCTGGCTCGGAGAGGAGACACGCAGCATCTGAAACAGGTGTAGTAGCCCTGCGCTGCATGCTGATTGTTAGCTTGTGTTGGTTTTCTGTGAGATAAGAGGGTTTGGAGGTTCTGCGTTCAGCCACCTGAGGACTTCACATGGAGATGAAACCCTGCAGGGACGCTAATCACTCGGGCCGCTCCGGCTAGGCCACGTTAAAGAAGAGTTACTTGTTGTTGTTGTTAAAGGGCCACTTTGGTGATTATGAATCAGCTTTGTATCATTACAAAACCAGTAGTATATGCAAGTGAATGTTTCACTTCCCTCCATCTTGCCTGGGCTGAGTTCATTCGCTGAACCTCCTAGTCCAAATGATGTCATCATGATGTCATTTGGCCCAGGAAGTTATGTGAATGGAGGTAGAGACAGAGAGCAATAATGATAGTGATAGTAGTCTGGCTGCATGGAATCAGGCTCCTGGTATAAACTGCTCTGCCATTGGTGCCGACCATTTCAGTCGGCAGCGGAAGAAAATCCCTTTCTGCTCCCTGCATGCTCTGCCATTGGCTCCTACCCGCTCTGACTGACCGGCTGCGACCGTATATGGATTTCCGTCCCGCTCCCTCCGTGACTAATCTGTCGATCTCAAATGCCTCTGCGTGCCGCTGTGAAACAACATCATCGTAATGCTAGCTCGTTGCTACACGCTGAAAACGATTGGATCTGGAATGTGCCTGCTTGATACTTTCAGTGTTTGCTTGTAAAGGTAAACAGAGCCTTTCCCCCCCGCTATACCAGAGTGCCAGCCAGTACAGCCAGACTGGCCTGGCAAGCGAGACTATAGTGATAGTGACTTTAATCGTGACACCATGGCAAAACTGCTCCAAATGACATCATTATGTTAATATGTTCATTATGTTGCGCTCCTTCTCGTGTGATATCTATGCCGTATCACATGACAGTGTTGTGCGTCAGCACGGCTCTGACTCTCCCAAGATAATCACAGTTGTTACTGACATACAGTAACAACAGCACCACCTGGAGTGTTCCCTCAGGACTGCAATAACGCTACCATGTGTTGCCAAGCAACAGGTAAAATGCGCCCCGTCTGCAAGCTAGCTAAGCTACTTTGAGGTTAGCACAGACTATTTCAGCTCACAGTTCATAATTAAGGTCAGATGTATCGTCATCGCTGACGGCTGCTACAGTAGTTCAGTGGGTTTTGGTCGTAGAGGCTAAACACCAGTGGAATCTGTGGATTCTCAGCTTTCATTTGACATGTTGTTGGACTCTTACTGCTGCAAACAAACTGAAAAAAACATTACTGCGACCACCGAGGCAGTACTTTTGCGACAATAGTGTATTTCGAAACGGGTAAATCTGTAGATGTGCGCACCGAAAAACGCTGTGAACACAGCATCAAGGTTACTGTACATTCAAACACACCTGTGAAGCAGAGTGATCCATACGCAATGAAGCGTCCAGTGCTGTTATACTAAATAGCAGCACTCATGGAATGCCTCTTGTCCAATCAAATCGCTGGGCCGGAACTAACAGTTGTATAATGCTTTGCTTAATTTATGATGTTGCGGACCCCGTTCACCTCCAGAGCGAGGCGCAGGAACAGCGCCCCCTGTGGTGTTCTGGGACCTCATCATTTACACATTAGGCACTGAGCGTGAACCTCCATTACGGCGCCGTGTAATTGCTGAGTGAGACTGACTTCTGCGCCTGTGGGAAGAGACAGCAGGGAGGGAGGGAGAAAGAGAGAGGGGGAGAGAGAGAGAGAGAGAGAGGGATGAGAGGAGAGAGATAAAGGGAGAAAGAGAGAGAGGGAGGGAGGTCAAAACGTTGATTGCTGATTGCTGTGGTGTGTGAAGGAGACATCTGCTGACAGGGCGAGGAGATTTGTATCAAGGAGGAGAGGTGACATTTGAATGCCTTCTGCCCAAGCCACACACACACACACACACACACACACACACACACACACACACACACACACACACACACACACACACACACACACACACACACACACACACACACACACACACACACACACCTATACAATGAATGAATGAATGAATGAATGAACCAAGAACAGCTTCAGTCCATCTATGAAATGTATCTTAGCAAAGAGATAGGAGTACTTGAAGTGGTACAAATGCTACAGACTGTGAGTGAGAGACACTCATGTACTGTGCCTGACGCTGTAGAGAGAGAAAGCTTCTTTTTACCATGTGCACAGCAGCACGTGGTCAAGAGGAGGCTTTTTCATCCATTCATTCATTCAGTCAGCAATGGATAACGGTGATGATGTCATCAGTGATGATGTCATCAGTGATGTCATCAGTCTTTAAACCTGCCAAACTTGGGCTGTTGAAAGATGCAGTTTCCTCGAATGGGCTTGAGTTGCATGAGGTCGCCTGGTTGCTACCCTTGGCCAATTCTTCCCCCTGCTGCCCTGGTCACTGCTCCACCCTCTGCCGATCTGGGGAGAGCCGTAGACTAGCACCATGCTTCCTCCGACACATGCGCAGTTGCCAGCCGCTTCTTTGCACCTGACAGCGGGGAGCTTCACCGGTAGGACGTAGCGCGTGGGAGGATCACGCTGACCCAGTTCCCTTCCACCTCGAACAGGCGCCCCGACCGACCAGAGGAGGCGCTAGTGCAGCGACCAGGACAAATACCCTCAATCCGTCTTCCCTCCCGCAGACACCAGCCAATCGTGCCTGTATGGACGCCCGACCAAGCCGGAGGTAACACGAGGATGCGAACCTGCGACCCTCGCGTTGGTAGGCAGGGAATCTACCGCTACACTACGAGTTGATTTCTTGATCTTGCAAACATGCCCTTAGCATTTTAAATCAGGTGTCTATCACCATTAGTTTAATCATTATGGCTACGAATCCATAATCAGCCGATGGCCGACATATAATCAATAGCTTCTTGGCCTGTACTCAAATCCATCCATGAGTAAAACACAGAAAAGAAAAGTCTCTGCGGAGTTTGTAGCAACAAACTTTCTCCAGCCACACACACACACACACACACACACACACACACACACACACACACACACACACACACACCCTAATGAAGAGGAGAGGGGAAAACTGGAGCACACTTTGAGATTCAGGCTGGCATTTAGCTCCCATTTCCTCATCTTAGACATTCACATCAGACAGCAGCTCCTCTGTCCTCCAGACTGCTCTCTCTCTCTCTCTCTCTCTCTCTGTCTCTCTCTCTGTGTCTCTCTCTCTCTCTCTCTCTCTCTCTCTCTCTCTCTCTCTGTCTCGCTCTCTCTCTCTCTCTCTCTCTCTCTCTCTCTGTCTCTCTATACTGTATCTCTCTCTCTGTCTCTCTCTCCCTCGCTTTTCTGCTCCAGAGTTCACTCTTCAGTCTGAAGAATCCGGCGGCCATGCTAGAAAAAGACTGATCCAGTGGAAACAGACATATAGGGTCTGTCTGAAACTCAAGTGAGCTCCTATCACCTAGCTACCTAACTAGATACTTGATTAATTAGGTAACTAATTTTAATATAGGTGGATAAAAAATAATTAGTTTCAGACATCCTCATGCTTGAAGGTAGCATTGCACGCGACATGTCGCACTGGTGCTGTTTCCATTGAATATACAAGATTTTTTTCTGCCCAAGATTGATCAAGTTGAATCCCAAAGCATTTGGCAATACATTTGTATAAAACGGCATGGCTGGGGGCTTTTTTCTCTAACGTTATACTACTTTTATAATCCAGAAAGGTCGAGGTTTCACAGGCTACCGTGAACACTTTGAAGGCGA
>NC_139645.1:14840740-14860740 GCF_964638095.1 Poromitra crassiceps | reverse complement strand
TTAAGTAATGCAACCCTAACGTTACTACCGTTATGCTTATGGTCATGGAAAATTATTGTTTGACTGCATTTAGCTGCGGTGGTGATTCGTTAGCTTGATGCTATACGCGGCTAACTAATAGATTTAGCTATATTTATAGAAATTACCACCAGCCCCACTAATAACGTTACTGTCTTGTGTTGATAATGAATCTAACAGTCGGAAATATGCCTAACGTTAGCCTACTGTCTGTTATGCTTACGGTACATTGTTTGACGGTAGGCTACCGTACATACAGGGGGAGCAGGCTATTTCCTGGCTTGTGCTAACATGAGTATCCACTTCCCGCAGCCAGCAGGCTCTGACTGCAGTGGGACTGCACATACTAGTAATGTTAGCTTGATGCTAATCGCGGCTAACTAATATTAATTTACATTTATAGAAATTACCACCAGCCCTACTAATAACGTTACCGTCTTGTGTGGATAATGAATTTAACAGTCCTAAATATGCCTAACGTTACTGTTATGCTTATGAAACATTGTTTGATTGTTCAGTTTGGTCAACTCCAGGCATTACCGTACATAAGGGGAGCAGGCTATTTCCTGGCTTTTGCTAACATGAGTATCGACTTGCCCGCAGCCAACGCAAGCCAAAACACGACCAAACATGCCACAATAACGTCCCCTAATTCATCCAGAATCCTTCCTGGGCATCTCGAGGCTGATCTGACCGATAAATTGTCCAGGTTGCCGTTTTCAAGTGACTTTTATGAGTTAACGTTACAAAGCAACGAACAGCTCTGCTGTTGCCAGGCAACTACTTGTGCGCGTGCGAGTATGGTGCCCGCGCGTCAGCTCGTTCACACGCTGCCTGCAGTTACACTAACGGCCACCGGCGTCAGTAATAGTGAGTTTTGACGGATTGGGCCTTTAATGTTTCATTTATTTTCATGATTTATTCTTACATTTTTCCATTTTCCCCTTCTGAATACAATGGAACTGGGTGGCACTTGGCTTGTGGTGCCCAAAGCACCTCCAAAGAAAAACATTTGAAAAAAACTCAACAGTAAGCTAGCTGTCTGCTAGGCGTCAGCTCCTCCCCAGCTCTGCACTCTCATCCAAATATAGTCACTTCTGGCTCCACAAAACAAAATGGCGACGGTCAAAATGACAAACTCGAGGCTTAAAAAGGAATCAGCGGGTGAACGGCGCCTACATCCATATTTTTATACTGTCTATGATTCAGGTAGTGTTTGGCAGCCTCATAACTCCAATAAATCTGATATTTTTGTTGAGGCAGATCAAGGCGTTTTACGCGTATCGCGGCCGGCGAGTCTTTGTACGTTTGAATACAGCACCCGTCTCTCTTTGACAGTATATATACGTAGCCTACAACTCAACGCTCGTGCCGTACATCATCCCAGGATCCAAGGAAGAACCTCTGGGTATTGGATGTAAGTCAGTTACATACTTCATGCTAAATTCATAGTGTTGTCGGGGGGATGTGAGCGGGGAAGGAAAACGGAGACATCCTCAAAGACTGCGATGCCATTTTATAGAAGGATATGGAAATAGTCTCTCCCCTCGCGGCGTACGCCTTCAGCGGACGATTCGCGGTCCCTTAAGTGGTGGAAAAGCCGTTTTGCCTGAGGAAACGACTATGTACTGCACACACACACACACACACACACACACACACACACACACACACTGCCACGTAACGCCTCCCCTGTGTCTTTCCGATCTCATCTTATCAGCAGTCACCCAGCTCGGCTAATATCTCCTCTGCTCTCTCGGTGTTTTAACGCTCATACAGTGCCTTTCAAGCTACATTAGCACGGGCGCGCCGGCTGTGAACGGAGGTTGCCATGCATCATGATGTTAGCTCAATATCAGAGATGTCAGAAGACCCGCTGGGCTACCCGTCGCTGGCTCCTCTGTCCTCATCAGCAGCGCTGCTCTCCTCCTCCTTCTCTCCTTCTCCTCTGCTCTTCACTGTCCTCTCCTCTCACCTCTTTTTTTCTCTCTCCTCGTTTTCTCCCCAACTGTACTTGGGCCAATTCCCCCCCCCTGCTGAAGCTGTCCCGGTCGTTGCTCCACCGCCCTGGGGAGAGTTAGCACATGCTTCCGCCGATACATGTGCAGTGACCAGCTGTTTCGTTCCCCCCAGTTCCCCTCCCCGCTTAACAGGCTAACCAGAGGAGGCGCTAGTGCAGCGACCAGGACACGTACCCTTACTCCAGCTTCCCACCTGCAGACACGGCCATTAGACCCTTCTCACGGGCGCCATTTGGTGTCGAAAAGGCAGGGTAAACACAGGTGCAAGCCAAACACTAATGAGGGTTTCAGACTTCCATGATTGGAATGTGGAAACCCTCATTAGTGTTTTGCTCGCACCTGTGTTTATTCTGCCTTTTCGACACAAAATGGCCCTGCGTGAAAAGGGCCTATTGTGCCTGTATGGACGCCCGGACGTTCCTTCTGCGTTCATTTCCTTTCCTCATCTCCTCTCCTCTCCTCTCCTCTCCTCTCCTCTCCTCTCCTCTGTTGTCTCCTCCGTTGTCCCTCATGTCACAGGCTATGGGGATGTTATGTTGTTCTTTGCCGACTTAGTCGCTCACCCTGTCACACCGTGCCTCAGTGCCATCATGTCATCAGGCTTGGCGGTGGGGGGCGTGGCATAACTTAACAGCCGCTCCCACTGGCTGCTTGCTTATTTTCAGCGTTAACTCCAGCGTACAGCTACAGTTATCTTGTTCCGCCCATCATCTGAACCACTTGGAGAAATGGGGGGGGGGGGGGCGCGCGCTGCACTTGACCGCCACGCGTCTGCGTTCATGCTGAATTACATAGAGACATCGTCTGAGTGCAGGCGCATGCCGAGATTAGCAAGCAGCTAATTCAGCCTCCATGCTTTCTAACTGTGCGGTGACGGCGCTGAAAAGGAATGTCCGGGAAATGACAGCAGAGGGATGTAACGCTATTGACAGTGTTGTAACGCTATTGATGACAGTGTTGTAACGCTATTGACAGTGTTGTAACGCTATTGATGACAGTGTTGTGACGGTATTGATGACAGTGTTGTAACGCTATTGATGACAGTGTTGTGTGGGTGGCCAGAAAGGCGTGTCTTTTGTGAAGACCAGAAACTAGGTTATTGTTGAGTTGAGGCCATTTCTGGGGACAACGGGTAATAGGGCTGAATGATGTGCAAAAAAAGAAAAAAAATCACATTGCAATCATTTTGACAGATATTGCCATATGAGTCATGATTTTAGTGGGAATGTTCATTTTTGCATTTAGATTTTTTTTAATGATGATTTTTGCTGGGGTCTGTACCAAACAAGCTTGTTCCCTTACGCCTGGATAGTACGCCAGTTGTTCAGCCCTAATGGGTAACTCTCGCAGCAGACAACAACAAGGTGAGGCCCAGGGTCCAAAGCCCTGCCATGCGGAGACAGTTGGCTGAGCTACTGTCTCATCGTTCACCCCGAGGACTGTCCCTGTCTGTCACTTCTTAATCCACTGTTCCTGCTGCGTTTGTCCTCGGATATCGACGAGTGTCTTAGTCCACTGTACCTGCTGTGTTTGTCCTCAGATATCGACGAGTGTGCCACCCAGATGCACTACTGCCAGTCCAACACGGCGTGCGTCAACCTGCCAGGCGGCCATCGCTGTGACTGCCTGCCCGGCTTCATCAGAGTGGATGAATACTCCTGCACCGGTACGTCCGCAGTGCACGCACACAGCGCCTGGGTCCTTACTGACGTCACGGCACACACACGCAAACTGTCATACACACGCACACATCTCTTTAAAAAAAAAAAAAAATCAGGAACAATCAGCTGTTTAAAAGCTAGGAAGTGAACGTCGCCATGTTGTCGCTCTCAGGCTTTTCCAGATTACAATCTGCTTTGCTGCCGTGATTGGTCAAAGATTTTGACAACTTAACACCGACCGCTCGATTGTGGCAAGAAATCACATCATTGAATCAGTGGAGGATAGGCTTGACCAGACCGCTATGAATCACCAGGGAAATTCCGAAAGTTCTAGCAGCTATGGCCTTTTCGAAATGAGAAAGTTGACACTTTTAACTGTAGCGCCCCATCAGGTTAATCACTGTAACGATATCAAGCGGCAGAACACACTCCCAGCGTGCATCCTCTCTTCACGTTTTGCTGAAATCAGACCAGCGGTGTCTGAGAAATCCCGTTTCAAATTCTGACCTTAATTAGTGCGTCCTCATTAAGCCAATAAGTGTACTTTGCAGGGAAAGCTTATTTGCACAGCAAGTTTCATGTCAGTCAGATTCATGGTGTAACAGTTCTGCCCTTTCAAAGTTGGAAATGTTGCCCTTCAATTATAGTGCCTTCATTAGGCCAATCACTTTCAATCTTCCTCTTTTTTTTAAACACCAGATCACAGCGGCAAAATGCATTGTCCTGCCAAGTTCAAAACGACATCAGACCAGCTGCGGTCTGAACTGTTTGAGATCAAATTCAGGAGAGAGAGAGGGGAGATGACATGCGGCAAGGGACCACAGGTCGGGTTGGAACCCGGGTCGGCCGCACAAAGGACTAAGCCTTTGTGGTACGCGCTCGACCAGGTGATACCGGGACGCTTCCCGGTAGGCATTTTCTGATGTCTGAGAGTAGAGGGGTGCAGCAAACAACACGTAGACTGATTGATAATGAATACTTCAGCGTGTTTGGAGGTTGCGAGGAATCAGCGAAAGATCAACAACGACAAGTGATTACAACCATTGGGCGGTTGATTGGCTCGTCACTTGTCTCTGTTTAAATGCAGATTAGAATGATCTGGGGCGATCTGGGGCGGCTTTAGCTCAGGAGGTAGAGCGGGTCGGCCAATGACGCAAGGGTTGGCGGTTCGATCCCCGCTCCCTCCCAGCTGCTGTCGTTGTGTCCTTGGGCAAGACACTTAACCCTCCTTGCTCCCGATGGTGTGTAGGCACCCTGCGTGGCAGCCTGCCACCATCGGTGTATGAATGGGTGAATGTAGACTACCTACTGATTGTAAAGCGCTTTGGATAAAAGCGCTATATAAATGCAGGCCATTTACCATTTACCATTTACCATCCTGCTTTCTACCCATTCTTGACCTTCTCGGCATCGGAGCTGAATCATGAATGAACGCCTTCACCCACTTAACTCGATGCTCAAATTAGGGGTGTCAAAAATAATCGATTATAAGATGCATCGCGATGCGGACCTGCACGATTCTGCATCGATTCACAAATGTCAAAAATCGTTTTTTTTTTTTTTTTTTTTTTTTATATATAATCAAATAAAATATAATGGAAGTACATGGAGTTGTTTATTTTAATTATGGATCATAATACAATGCAATTCTAAATGCACTTTTATTTTAAAAGTAGCCACACAGTGAGAAAAAAGAAAGTGAGAAAAAATCATGTATTCGGGAAAAAAGTGATGCATCGATTTAAGATGCATCGAGATGCATCGATAATCGTTATCGAATCGAATCGTAGCCCTCCGAATCGTAATCGAATCGAATCGTGAGGCCAGTGAAGATTCACAGCCCTAGCTCAAATGTCACACCTATGTTTAGCTGCTGCCGCGTACGTGTCTCCGGCTACAGCGCCTGTTTTCGACATAGCCCGATGTTTCTCTCTGAAGGACTTCGGAGCAGTGCGGTTTTTCTTGCGAGTGAGTAGGACACTGTTTCTCAGTGGCAAAGTGTCCTTTAATTAGCTGCGAGTTGGCAGCCATGCAGCAACGCCGATCCATGGACAGTCAATCCATTTTGCAGCTTGTAAACTGTCCTGGCTGCTGTCTCTGAGCCTCAACGAACACTGTCTACACCTGCTGGGAAAGATAAGTGTCTCTCTCTCTCTCTCTCTCTCTCTCTCTCTCACACACTCTCTCTCTCTCTCTCTCACACACACACACACACACACACTCTCTCTCTCGCTCACTTCTCCCTCTCTCTCTTCCTCGAGGCCTTCAGAGCCTGAATGTAAAGCTGGGGAATTAGCATTCACGGCGCAGGGCGGCTGAATCCACTGCTCATATTTCACGACGCTAACGTGATTCCACATAATTGGTGTTTTGCTCTCAAATCTGTATTGTTATTCCTCGTTGTGTCTGAGGACCGGAAAGGCTCTTGTTAATGATATTGTCATTGCTTTAAGTAGGACACACACAGACACAGACACACACACACACACACACACACACACACACACACACACACACAAAACACACACACACACACACACACACACCTCTTTGTGATTATACAGAGACATGCGCGAGGCTTGGGAGTGGTCTATGGGGCGATTGGTGCAGAGAAAGTTTACCTTGGAACTTGAGAAGCTTTCAGACCAAACGCTTGGCTGAAATGTGCTTTGGTGCGCTGAGCCGAGGAGCTTCCAAACAAGGTGGTTAATCATAATAAGCTTCCTCAGATGGAAGGAGGTGGAATAAATGGGTGAGAATCAGGCCCAACTGAGATCAACAGGAACACAAGGAGTGCAGGCGGCGCTTGATAAAAGCCACCGGTGGCGATGATGCAGCCTTAGTCTTAGACTTAGTCTTTGTTCACACCAGGTGCTTAACATAAGCAGAGCTGAAGCTTGAGGCACGCTGAACCTGAGCTCACGCTTAACCGGTCACACCGGAAGCCCTCTCTTTTCCTCAGCGCCTCGCTCGCGGGGCTGCTCCACTGCCCCCCCCCCCCCCTCACAACTTCCATTGAATTTACGCCTGGCAGCTTCACGCGTCACGCTTGGAAAATAGGACTGGATCCTGAACGATGGCTTGAGCACGCCTTGAGCGTGACACGCGCACGGCTGGTGTGAACGGCTGTTAACAAGGACGCCTAAATGAAACTTGTGGGTTCAGCGTAGGTTGAGCGTAGGTTCTCTCTCGTAACGGGACAAGCCCCGTCTTTTATTGTCACATGAACACCACAACACATGCATGCGGCCACAACACACTCATGCTGACGGTGGCCGGTGAAAAGTGTCCTCTGCATTTAACCCATCCAGGCATGTCCCTTCCTCCGGGGGGCAGGCCAGGAGCAGTGGTCGCTTTCTCGTACAGCGCCCGGGGACCAACTTTGGATGTTGTCGTCACTGGTCGGATGACGATGACAATCTGATCTTCTGCATGTTTTTAGTGGGGGGGTTATATACGGAGGAACCCCCTGGGGGAGCACGGGGAGAACATGCAAACTCCACACAGAAAGAAAGGCCCTTACGACGAGATACCCCACCTGGGCAGTGGGCACTGAAGATATGGGGGGGAACACAACCACAGCGCCCACAGTGTCCCAGGCAAGAATCGAACTCAGGACCGTCTGACTGTGAGGCGACAGCGCTACGACTGAGCCACCGTGCCCTCTCTTGAGCTTAGGTTGAGCGTTGCTTCGGCGTATGGTGTGAACGGGCACTTAGGGTGCTGTGAATAGGTGTGTCCTCCGCTCTATCTATTGGCTGGTCCAGACCTCTGACTCCGCCCACTCCACCCAGTTGGCTGCTCCCGACCTGGCCGGAGCAGGATTTTTAAAGGTCCCAATTCGTGCAGCTGTAACCTCTTAAAAACGTGTGTCTCTGGTCCATAAAACATGATTCTGGATTAATTTGTCGAAAATATAGCAACCCCGTTCGTTCTGACGGAGTTGTCACTTCCTCATCTCGTCGCTTCCCAAGAATGGTCTGTTTCTATAATATATTCAGAACTAACAGTTCCCATTGGCCGCTGAGGGAGAGCCCGCCCCAGGCTCCCAGCGGCCAATCAGATTAGCGTCTGTGGACCAGCACGCTAGGTTGTGTCCACAACTAACGTTAGCAACGAGCTATCGCTAACTCACTAAAGAGGACATCTCAAAATGCCTAGACTTACCGAATGCACCTCCGCAGTTGCTGGATCACGTACAGTTGGCGTCGCTCCAGCTAGAAGTGTTAATTCTGTGGCTATAGACAAAATGGTGCAGGTAGCTTGTGTGAGAGAGACGCGCGCAGTATGCTTGAGGACCATCGTGACGTCCCGATACCCCGTCTGGGGGAACAGAGCGTTAGGGGGCGTGGCTTGAAGGAGACTGCAGGGGGAAGCTGGATAGGGACAAATCCAACTGTGGCAGTTCTGAGCTTGTGACCACTCATTACAGGGAGGGCTGACAGCAGTATATATGCATTTACAAGTAAAAACAGCTTTTGCACGGAATGGGACCTTTAAATTAGGTCATTAGGCTAATTAGTGGCCAAAATGAGTGAACACAGGTTCAGCAGCATGGAGAGCTCCATTCATTCACTACTGATGGAATACACCTGAGTGGAGGAACACAGCTGAGCGGGGTTGGAATCAGCCAGGGAAGTGGACTATGAAAACCCCTCTGGGGAGAGAGAGAGGAGAGGCTGCATGCCAACTCAACTTCGGAAAGGCACTGTGCTTGGATACTGTATCCTCCTCACTGGATCATATTCCAGCTAATAAAGTGTTGGTCTCTATGTGATTGCTTAGGGAGAATTACAATTTCCATGGGGGATTTGTTTTCCCCTGTGGACATCGCTGAGAGTGGAGGCAATGTCAGACTGAAGAAAGGAAACAGGGTGTTAAGAGTTGACTCTGTCTCCATCAGACAGAGCTCTTCATCCACCCACAGACCTTAGCTTACATCACCGTGGGCAGTGGGCCCTAGCTGTACCCACAGACCTTAGCTTACATCACCGTGGGCAGTGGGCCCTAGCTGCACCCACAGACCTTAGCTTACATCACTGTGGGCAGTGGGCCCTAGCTGTACCCACAGACCTTAGCTTACATCACCGTGGGCAGTGGGCCCTAGCTGCACCCACAGACCTTAGCTTACATCACCGTGGGCAGTGGGCCCTAGCTGCTGTACGCTCTGCGTTTACCTGAATATCACCAGCTCAACATCTCTCCCCTCCGAGGAATAGAATGTCACCTTCTCGCTCTCCCTTCACACTCTCCCTCTCTCTCCCTCCCTCTCCCTCCCTCTCTCTCTCTCTCTCTCTCTCTCCCTCCCTCTCTCTCCCTCTCTCTCTCTCTCTCTCTCTCCCTCCCTCTCTCTCTCTCCCTCCCTCTCTCTCTCTCTCCCTTCACACTCTCTCTCTCTCCCTCTCTCTCTCTCCCTCCCTCTCTCTCTCCCTCCCTCTCTCTCCCTCCCTCTCTCTCTCTCTCTCTCGCTCCATCTCCCTGGCGGTGGAGCCTGTCCTTTGTGAAGACGGTGCCCTGTAAACAATAGGAGGCTGTGGTAACTGTGGTTCCACTTGAGTTCACCTCTATGCAGACAGGCAGGCAGGCAGGCAGGCAGCTCCGAGGGAACAAGGATGGATGAGGGAGGGAGGGAGAGCTGCACAATGCTCTAAAACCCCTTTACATCTCTTTTATTCAACATCGTCTGGGATGATTTGTACAGTATGTTGTTGTTGTTCAAAATATCTATTCGTACTCAGCGATTTGATGCTATGAATTGATTATGTTTACATGATTCATATTTAATGTGGTAATCCGCACGATCCTGTTTTACATTTGTTTTCGTATCAAATAGTGTGGGCACACAGCTTGGATTTCCTGTTGATGCAATTTGAGTTTCTGTCTTCTGTGTCTGTTCAGCCATGGTGGCTATCACTGTGCGTGCTACCTACCCACTTCTTCTTCTGTTTAGTCGAAACAAACTTCCTGTGTGGCAGAGGATTATTTCCCAATAAACCGACACTTGCTGTTTAGAACTGACAGTGGAAGAGTCAAACGCTCATGAACTGGATGTAGGTTGAATATTCTATCGGCTGGCGATGGAGAGTAGCAAAACAGACATGTATTCTTATGAAAATGTTGTGGATTACTGTATGACTTGAGCAGGCCATGACATGATCGCGCCACAAGAGGTCTCTCTTCTGATCAGCTTGTGATCGTTTTGCACCTGCTTTGTCAGTTATAATTTATAACTGTGTGTGTGTTCCAGACCATTCATGCTAAAGTGAGTCGGCAGCAGCTGGACATACTGTACATACTCGAACGTCAGCTCAGACACACGAACACGCACACACAAGAGTTTCCCCTGCCATCCTATATTTCAGATTTCGCAATTTCCTAAAGCCAGGGTGTCAGGGGGAAACATGGGGAATAGTGTTTTTTTCTTCTTCTTCTGAAATGCTGGACCGACTAACGAGCCAATTACTTTTGTAAGTTTTATTAACGTTTATTAACGTTTATTGGCATCCGCTTCCCAGCTGGGAACACACCGACCGTGGAAGTACGAGCCAGGCCAGCCAGCGGCCCAAGGCAACAGCCAATCACAGCTCTCGTGCTGTTCCCATCAGCCGCTGTTCACGTCGACGGCCGCAGAGATCCTGAGGTTTTGCCCACCTCTTTGTGTGAGAGTGAGAGATCGTCTCTTTAGTCTTCAGTTTAGTTCAGGTTTCGTTTTGTATTCCTCCTCGCTGTGGTGTGCCATAGTCTTGGGTTATTTCTGCCCTGCTGGCAGGAGCGTTTGTATCATCTAGCTGAGTCTATATAAAAGACTTAAACCAAGTGTAGGAGCTAAATGCAGAGATGACTCAGAGGCAGAATTAGTTTTAAACTAATTCTGCCTCTGAGTCATCTCTGCATTTGGGTCCTACACACTCACACAGAGTGACAGGTCGTTCAGAGACAGTAAGATGCCAGTTTCCTGACGTGTGGTCTGATACAAGTGTGTTTGCTCTTGGTATTTATGGTGCATTGCCAGCAGGAAAGTCAAGTGATTCCCCCTGTGCACGGCCATTATGGTCTCTGACTCAGTGTGTGTTGGTGGATAATACTTGGCTGCCATAGGTAATTGTGGAAATGTCTGCCGGACCCCCAGTGTGCACTTATCTTATTATCTGTGGATTTTGGAGGAATTGTTTTCTGTGTTAAGCAGCCGCAGATAAGACTTGCAGAGATTAGAGGTTTAAGGTCCTTCCTTCTTCCGTTTGGCCGCGTCCTGCAAATGGATTGAAGATAAAGTGGATAACCTTTTTAAAATGAACTCCTAATCCATGACCAGCTTTGGCTCTACAAACAGTGTGAGCACGGTTGGGTGAAAGGCCGTCTGTGGCTCAGGAGGTAGAGCGGGTTGTCCACTAGTCGCTTTGGATACAATAATATGTCGGTGGTTCGATCCCCGGCTCCTGCATATGTCGAAGTGTCCTTCCTTTGGCAAGATACTGAAGCCCAAATTGCTCCCGATGGCTGTGGTAGCTTGCTGCCATCGATCGGTGTGTGTGTGTGTGTGTGTGTGTGTGTGTGTGTGTGTGTGTGTGTGTGTGTGTGTGTGTGTGTGTGTGAATTTGGGCATATTGTAAAACGCTTTGGATAGAAGTGCTGTATAAATGCAGTCCATTTACTATTGACTATAACCAGTAAAGACTGGCACACACCGGGACGACTAGCTGCAACGAAGGCAGAGTGTGCGTCGCCTCGCATCCCCTGTTCACATACCGTCTTCGCATCCCCTGTTCACATCCCCTTCACATCTTATCTTATGGGGCGGCTGTAGCTCAGGAGGTAGAGCGGGTCGTCCACTAATCGCTTTGGATAAAAGAGGTCGGTGGTTCGATTCCCACCCCCTCCAGTCTGCATGTCGAAGTGTCCTTGGGCAAGACACTGAACCCCAAATTGCTCCTGATGGCGTGCCAGCACCCTGCGTGGTAACCTGCCGCCATCGGTGTGTGAATGGGTGAATGTACCTACTGACTGTAAAGCGCTTTGGATAAAAGCGCTATATAAATGCAGGCCATTTACCCTTTAGCACACACCTTCTCCGCCTGCGTGAGACCATAGGACTGTGGTTGTACAAACCAGATACATGAAACAAAGCAGCGTTTGCCTACCATTTCCACACTACCCTTGCCACTTCGGGTTCGTAATAAAGCTACTTCTTATCGAGAAAAAGTTGCAAATGGCCCTGGCGTGGTCAGGCTTTGCCTGGTCTTTTGCTTGTGGAAGAAGAAAGGGAGAGGCGGAGAAATAAGGAGAAACCGGACTAAATGGGTGATGTCGTACAGCGACAGGCTCAGCGAAGGCCATGTCGGTGTGAATTAAATGTGTGTATTGGAATGATCAGATGAAGCTGAAGAATGAGATGATTGTTTTGTGCTTGGTTCTCGTGCTCTGCTTCGCCTTGCTGACAACCAGTGAACGAGAGTGATTTCTCTCACCGATGCCGACTAAAGCCAACGTTGTGCGACGCACCGCAAGGACTAGGGCGACAGACGCTCACCAACGACGTCACGGCCGATAATCGCCTCGGTGCTTCTAGACTTTAAGACAGTTGGATGTCCGCCAAGCTTTTCTACTGCTCGTTCATTTCTGTCTGAGGGCTCAAGAGCTGTGATAATTAACATCATTATTTATTCCGCTTCCCACAGCCTCTCATTACGTCTTTAGCCAGCATCAAGACAGCGTGCTATCTTTATCTTAACTGTATTGATTGAATTGAGTAGATTAAGTGTTTGCTTATGGTTCACTAACCCCTTAAGCGGGCAATAGCTGCAAAACAACCCGCCCCCTTAGATCCTTCCCCGTACTGCACATTTCTCTTCTATCCTGCTGAGCACTTCGCCAGCCAATCATGTTTCATTTACAAGCGGCTGGCAACTGCACATGTGTCGGAGGAAGCATAGCGCTACAATAGTGTCCTCTAGAGAGAGAGTGGCGTCAGCGGAGGACCAAAATGCGTGACTCATTAGCCAATGAACAGCCAGGAAGGGCTCGCGCGCTACTTTTGAATGCTAAAATAAAGCTGATAATGTACAATTTGATAAAAAAATAAAAAAGCTTTCAAAGTACAACACAAACTGTCCATTTTGCTGCAAATCGACAGTGCTGCTTAACTCATTCACCGCCAAAGACGTCTTTGACGTGTTATCAGAAATAGCCCTCCCCGCCAATGACGTGTTTGACGTGTTTTTGTTTTTATTAGTACAGCGCGTAGTTCAAAGACTTCCCCAGCCTGTGACATGTTATCAGGTCCCTAGCCTCAAAGTCAAGCCGACAACACGTTATCAAACACATACCGCAGCTGTTGTTTGAAATGAGCAGGAGGAAAAACAGAGAAACGCGCTTCCTTGTGCAGAGGAGAAACGCCATTGAAACGCCCCTCGGCGCGCTGCACTGGTCGCCTTGCTGCAGGGCGAACCTGGATTGATTTGTTCGCGGTAGTCAAACCCGTGACGAACATGATCGATCCGGTTCCAGCGCCTGGTCCCAAAGCCAAGCCGGACCCGTTCCTGTGTCGCAGCATTCGTCCCAGCCCGAACGAGAGGAGGAAAACGATGCAGAGGCAGAGGAGGCTAGACGCTGATCTCAGACCAGATGGGTGTTCCCCTCCTATGCTAATTTGCGGGGGAAGGAGGTGCGATCCAGCAGCAGCTGTGGACAGAACTCTCTCTCTGTGTGTGTGTGTGTGTGTGTGTGTGTGTGTGTGTGTGTGTGTGTCTGTCTGTCTGTCTGTCTGTCTGTCTGTCTGTCTGTCTGCCTGTGTGTCTGTCTGCACACTCACTCACACTGAGTAAACTGTATTATTGAATGTAAAAAAAGCACTTCATGTATATATATATATATATATATTTTTTTTTTGTCATTTGTGTCATAACGAATAATATTTACATGTCTGATGTCAATACAGTTCAAAATAAAAGAATTGAGAGCGAGTTCTGCCTGAGATTGTGTGCTTTACAAAAATGGCCTTTTCTCCTGTTTGTCTTCTCAGAGAGACCTTTTTGGTGAAAACAGGGTGTATATAAATGGCTAAGTAGAGTACAGAACATGCTAAAAGCTCACTTTTTTTTTCCTGGTGAACCCAGAGACGTACATCTTCATTTTGAGGTATTGCAAATCACTTTGGTGCTAATAGATAATTTACTGTGGGTCTTGAAAGATGACCAACAATTATGAAAATCTTTGGCCTGTGCTAAATATTGGCAGTCCTAAACTGGCCATGAATGAGTTAATCCAGGACCTTACTTCCTGGAACTCTTAAGAGTAAAAAAAACTGGTCCATCAGAGTGAATGGAGATGTCACGACTCTTCTATATATACGGTTCTGTGCTACAGTCATCTATGGCTCTCCCCAAATCGACAGAGGGGGAGGAGCAGTGACCGGGGCAGCAGGGGGAAATTAGCCAATTACAATTGGGGAGAAAGTGTGTGTATTTGGGGGGGAAGGGGGGCGTGGAGTCAGAAAAAAATTATAATAAAATAATAATATTTCATTAATAAACTTCATAGCAATGTGCTATCCATAGACGATACGCTCCGGCTATATGCTCCACTGTATTGCTGACCAGCACAGTGCCCCTAATTTCATGCAACAGTTGCTCAGTTTATTCTACCAAATTCTAGCATGGGAAAATGCCGTATCCCCCCGCAAGACACTTCATATATTTTTAATGAAAATTTAATCAAATCCAATTCCAATTATACATGTAATGAATGTGGAGCTCAGGTGTGACGGGAAACCTTGGCAACCCTCTCTGTATACATTAACTCTTCAAAATGGAGGTCACACTGTCAGGCTGGCTTGGCACCAGCCAATTTAGAAAGCCCATCAAACAGTTAGGGAGAGAGTCACACAACAGCAGGAACAGGCCGTAAACGCAAATGTCTGACACTGACTGACTGACTGGCTGACTGGCTGACTGACTGACTGACTGACTGACTGACTGACTGATGAAGTTACACCATTGGTTGGCCCCATAGATTGTAAAAAAGATGGACGTAGAGAGTGTGATGTCACCCATTGGTTTGTGGAATCTGTTTTGAAGCCTCGGGGTTTGGCGTTTTGGCCGCCGCCATCTTGTTTTTGTTTGTTTTTTAGCCAGAAGTGACGTATTTGTCGCCATCTTTGTACAAGAGGGCGTTTCCCACAGAGCGGCAGCGTCACCTGCTATTGGTCTGTGATCGGCGAGCTGCCTGATCAGTGGACAGGCAACCTGTCAATCACGCCCAAAACATAGTCTTTTTTATCGTCTATTTTAGTCTAAACTGGTGAGTTATCTACACCCCCCGTACAGTTTGCATGCAAGGTGACATTAGCTGTAGAGACTAAAACTTTTTTTTTGTCTTTTTTCCATTCATTTATTTTACCAGGCTGGAGGAATGACTCCCTTTCGGAGCCAGCCTCAAGTGACCATTCCAGGAACTGTAGTTCTTGCCGCTTCTGTGTTGGCCCCAACGCGACCAACCAAGACTGCGCCCTCGGTCGGCCGTGGCAGACGGTGGCACACCCTCACACGGTGCAGCCATTTAGGTTTTGACCTAGTCCTGTTCTTCTGAGCCCTCTCCATCTCATCCATTTATAATTGGCTTTGAGAACCTATACATATATATATATATATATATATATATATATATATATATATATATATGTGTGGGAAACCCCCTCTTGTACAAGTATGGCGACAAATACGTCACTTGTGGCTAAAAAAGAAACAAACAAAAAACAACAGAACGCCAAACCTGAGGCTTCAAAACAGGAGTCCACAAACCAATGGGTGACATCACACTCTCTCCCTCCATCTTTTTACAATCTATGGGGCCAACCAATGGTGTAACTTCATCAGTCAGTCAGTCAATCAGTCAGACAGACAGACAGACAGACAGTCAGTCAGTCAGCCAGTGTCAGAGTCATATGTCTGTCATATATATATATATATATGTATAATGTATATATTATGCTATTTTCTATTTAGCTCCTCCCTAAGGATTTGATATGCAAAGCACTGCCCTCCCCTCACGGCCATCCAAAGTGATGTGTATTCCCGCATTACGCCGATTATCTTGTCTGTTCGTTGGCCGCTCTCTGCTTTGATACATAGCCTTCAGACTCCCGCAGCCGAACACGCCCGCGAAACAAATCTGCACCGTGGCAACAGGATCCATGTTTACTGACAGACCACATTAATGGAACCCGCTTTCATTGATGTGAATTGCCGCCTAAGCATCTTCTTCATTGCTTTGAGCTGTGTATTTCATTGGCTAGTAAATTAATTGCGTTCTCTTGCTGTTTGCTATACACACAGAGAGGATATGAATTGTGAAGTCGGGTACTGTAGACTGTAAATCAGGCTAACGCTAATGCCACCGCACCGACCCGAGTGGTTGTAATTCACAATGTAAGTAAACGCGTGAACATAATTGTACTTTCATGAGAATTCCTCTTATTTAACAGTGTCGGGTCTTAAGTGCTTTGTGTTATTCATCAAACGTTTCGGCCTCCATGCAGTGCACGGCCAGGCCTCTGCAGCTTGTAAAGCCTCCTGATGTTCTTCACTCTTGACTTCCATGCCTCTCTCCCTCCCAGTGTGGCTCAAAGCTCAAATGCTGCTAATCTATAGTAAGGCAAAAACTAATTGCATCGATTTGAAAAGTTGGGTTTGACTAATTTTGATTAATATCGCAATAAGGTGTTTTGTGAAACAGATGGTGGAAGGGATGTAGGCCAGAAAGAGTTATTGAAAAAATATATACTAACTATAGACGCACTGAGCTGTTAAAAATGGAGGTTGAATGTGATGATTTGATCTATTAAGTGGTGTAAGCTTTACATACAGTATGTGTAATTATTCGCAACTGCACAGTTAAGTTGTTTTTTTTATAAATTACATTTGCAGAGTTAATGTGCTTTTTGTAAGTATCGGAATTAATTTACAGTAATCGAATCAAGACGTGGGCAGAATGTGATTTTATGATGCATTGAATCTTTGCTGAAGGAGCTGAAATCAAATCATTTCACTGCTGTTTCACTCAACAAAATATATTACTCACAAAGTGTCGTCTCTATGCTTACGGTATTAACTCAGTGATGGTTGGAGCCAAACGCGTGTAGAGTATACTGCGAAAATAAGTTTGAAGGGAGGGTGTCCGGGTAGTGCAGCGGAGATTCCCTGCCTACCAACACGAGGGTTGCAGGTTCGAGTCCCCGGTGCTACTTCCGGCTTGGTCGGTCATACAGGCACAATTGTCCTGGTCGTTGCACTACTAGTGCCTCCTCTGGTCGGTCGAGGCACCTGTTTGGGGAGGAGGGGAACTGGAGTGAATAGTGTGATCCTCCTACGCGCTACGTCCTGCCAGTGAAATTCCTCGCCGTCAGGTGAAAAGAAGCGGCTGGCAGCTGCACATGTATTGGAGGAAGCAGAAAAAAACTTGATTCAAAAAAGTTTAAAGGAAAAGAAGTACAGTTGCAAGTTTTGATAACTAACTGCGGAAGGACAACTTCACCTTTCTGCCCGAAGGTTTTAAAGGGAGAGGTGTTTGCATTGAGTTTGTCAAGTTTATTCCCATGTCGAAGTGAAATGAAGTATGTCACCACACAGAGCACTGGGACCGGCATGCTAGAACGAGAAAGTGCACTATATTTCCATCCTTCTTCTCTACATAAAAGGTCACCAGAATGCGGGGTAATAAGCCCTCTGAATCTTACCATTTCCTCAGTGGCTGCACTCAGTGGCTGCACTCGGTGGCTGCACTCGGTGGCTGCACTCAGTGGCTGCCCTCAGTGGCTGCACTCAGTGGCTGCACGCTCAAGGTTGGCGATGTGATGTGGTGGGATTTAATTGAGCAGAGGGGGGGCGAGAAGGAACCCCGCCTCCTGAACTGCGGCTGGAGATTATCGCCGAGAAATCGGAAATCTGCTCCCAACTACTACTTTTATGGAAATCCCGTGTCCTCCTCCGAGCTAAATGCTACGACATGCAATCAATACAGGGACAAATCTCTGCTGAGTTCACCTCACGTCAAGGTGAGCAGCAAGGCCGAGACAGACAGACAGACAGAGAGAGCGAGCATGAGGACTATGCATATGCAAAATAAAAAAAATAAAAAAAGGCAAGAAAACTCCAAATACTGCCGTGCTCTGTTCTTTTTTATGGGGCTGCCACTGACCATTAACTTTCACATTACGGTCGTGTTCTGCTTGATGTCGGTGAACGAGGCGTCGTCGGCAGCAGCTTAAGAGAGGAGGAGAGGCTGTAGGAATTTACTATGCAAAGTCAAAGTGAATCATGACGTGTTGGTTTTACTCATAGACGGCCCTAATACAGAGTGAGTCCATCTCTGCTTTGAGCCTGCCGAGGAAGAAAGTCTGGAGTTCTGCTTCCCCCGCTGTGGCAAAGACACCGAAAATAGACCGAGATGTACCAATGTTATGCCAAATTTCATATCACTAATGATGTTTGCACTGTGATAATAGACAGCAAGACAAAACATGGTGGGAAACGGTGTGACAACATTACACGAAACACCGGGGAGATGAAATAAATGATAAAGCTCTATTAATTAATATCTAGTAGACACTAATTAGGTACGGGGTTAATTATCGTTCTCGGCTCACAGACTAAAACATATTAAACTCTGTTATGGCAGAAAAGTGATCCAATTTGTAATGCTGCTTGATATTTTCTTGATATCCTCACGTAGAGAGTTAGCACACAAAGAAGATTTACATGTAATATGTATGTATGGTGCTAAAGCAAAATGATTCAAACTGCTTGAAAAGCAGATGTGCTTGTATTTCACAGACTTGGTTGGTATTTGATACAAGCGTTTCAGCTTTTAGTGATTGTGTCTCAAGTTCTAGTTTTAACATGTAGACATCTGTGAAATCTGGTATCTTCCTGATTCACATATTTTTGCATAATGAAGGGGTGTAGTAGGTCTTCTCAGCCTAGTTTTGTGTGCAATAATGTGTAATAGGTAATAATGTGTAATAATTAATTATGAGTTGTGTGAATTGAGTCGTTAGTTGCGGGGCTTGTATTGTTTTCACCGTGTGTGCGTGCGTGTGTGTGTGTGTGTGTGCGCGTGTGTGCGCGCGTGCGTGCGTGTGTGTGTGTGAGTGAGTGTTATATTTTATATTTTTTGTATATGGATTGTTGGAAGTTTTTGAGACGGTAACATTTGAATTCCTCAGTTAAGTTCTGCCTGTAGTCTTTTCCTGTTTACAAACTTTGTCCCTGCTGGCCACCGTACGCTCTCTCTGTGAGTATCAATGACAATGTGAAGGGATGCTGAATTTGTACAGGTGTTGTGGTGAAGGGATATATATATATATATACTGTATATATATATATAAAGCTAAACTTAATAAAATGCAATTAATTTTATTTTTATTTTAGGTATGTAGTTTACATCAAAATGAAGGCTGAGTTTGAGCCCCCAGCAAATCCCCCCCCCCCCAAATCCCCCACACATACTTTGTGCCCCTGGCCTTAAACTGGCTGGTGTGATCCCGTCGCAAGATGCTCTCTAGTTTCATACTAATTTCAACTGATGTAAAACGCTCGCACAATACGTGACTGAACTGATAGTCCTATTATCTCCTGTGACACGTTTCTCATTCGATTATAATAGACTCTACAAAATGCCAAAATGTGTTAGCTTGATCCTCCACACGGTCACCTCATCACAGATGACATTGTCGGGGCCAGAAGATGGACGTGGAGAGGGCAAGAGGAGGAGCCAGGGGAAAGGCTGACAAAGGAGAATGGACAGAGGTTGTAAAACTGCCAAAAGCCAGTAAAATATGTCTTTGGTGGATACATCGGTAAGAGTCACTAACTTTTTGAGACGATAACATTTGAATTCCTCAGTTAACTTCGGCCTTTGGTCTTTTCATGTTTTCAAACTTTGTCCCTGCTGGCCACCGTACGCTCTCCTGGCTGTGAGCCAATCAAACCAAAGCAAAACCCTGTATCAAATTATATAATTATTTCACATATATTAATGAATGGTTGATGTTGCCCCAGACTTGCATCAGTAGTCGTAAATAAAGTTCTGCAGCTGCGTCAACCTTAAAGTATAATTGACAGATTTTCTTTATGATTTGAGCACAAAGGTGTCGATTGGTCGCTTTTTGCTGGCGACACGTTCTACATTGTAGGAGCCGCCATCGTTATGGATTGTCCCATTCGTCATAAGTGATCAAGTGCTGTCTCTGCTAGGGCTTTGACTGTGATCCCAGGAGCCAGTGAATAGGCTGGTAAAGGAGAATGGA